>NC_048222.1:31598677-31628507 GCF_002007445.2 Ailuropoda melanoleuca | reverse complement strand
AGCCTGATGTGGCTCGATCCCATAACGCCGGGATCACGCCCTGAGCCGAAGGCAGACGCCTAACCGCTGTGCCACCCAGGCGCCCCTTTTATGCTCTGTTTCTTAAAAGCACGATCATATGATCATACTGTATATGTTTTTTTTTCCTCTGTAATTTGCTTTTCTTTCACTTGCTAATGTGGCTTCCCATAGTATTGATATTTTGTATTTTAGTCATTTCCTTTTTGAGGGACACTTGAAATGCCTCTTGTTTTTTGTTAGACAAATACTGGAATAAATACCCTTGCGCATACTGTATCCTCAGGCACATATGTAAGTTTTACTATAGAATACTTTGAAGTTGAAATTGCTGTCAACATGTATGCAGTTTTCAAATTGTATAGGTATTTCCTGTTTGCCATTCCAAAAAGTTATTCCCTGTATTTTAAAAATGTGCACCAGAATATAAGCTCCATGAGGGGAAAAGCACCTAGAACTGTGCCTTGTACAGAGTAGTTGTTAATCCATGTTGAATGTTAGTGTGAAGGATGAATTGCCGGTAGAAAGGCTTTTAGAAAGCTATGTTCTAGCACATACGATAGATATATCTATATCTGTATCTATATCTATATACATGTATTCATAGAGTGCTTACACTGTGCTTGGCACTGGGTATCCAGGCTATACAGAGTTGCCTCAATTTTCACATTCTTGGAGCTTAAAATCTAGGTGAGTGATGGAGTGGAGGGGAAGGCACCTGTCTAAGTCTTTTACCTTTTTGCTTTTCCTTAGCTGTACTTCAGGGGGGAAAGTGCTTGTCCCATTTGGTAGGTATAGAGATTTGAAGTAATCAGGTTTGCATTTGTTGCACCAATACACACAAACTGTACCTTTTTTTTTTCCATCAGAATTTTTACAAATAGGAAATGTAATTACATGGTTCAGAAACACAAAAGTTTAAAAAAAGATACTCATTGAAAGCCTTCCTGTTTCCCATTTATCCAGTTTCTATCCCCACCCAGAAACTCATGCATATATAAATAAGTACAAATTCCTGATATGTTAATGTCCTCCTTTAAAAAAAATTACAAATTAATTGCAATTTTTTTTCCTAATTTAAGGGTTGGTTATATTGGTTTCCCACGATCAGTGATTTTTTTAATATATAAAGCTAGTTCGAATGTTTAGTTGTCCACAGTTATTTTGTTTAAAAGAAGTACCCGAAGCTCCTATGTGTTTTACTCAAAGAAGGTATCTGTGTTTGTTATTTACATTGTGATTGTGATGTTTTCCTTTGCCGAGCATAAAATCTGATGTGTATTACAATTTCATGACTTAATAGAATTTGAAAATAGAGAGTCCTGGATCAATCCCATAATATTCCTGCTGCTGTGACCTTGTTCTTAACTGGAACTCTATTGTCATCTCCCCCTGCAGCATGGGAATCATCGTGCTGGAGTTATACTGGAAGCATGCTCCGAAGACCTGTAAGAATTTTGCTGAGCTGGCACGTCGAGGTTACTACAATGGCACCAAATTCCACAGAATCATCAAAGACTTCATGATCCAGGGAGGTGACCCAACAGGGACAGGTATAGTTAAGCCGACTTTGGCCAAATTTAGCAAAATAGGGAAGGCTGAGAGAGGAGCATGTGTGGAGGGGAAAAATCAAAAATTTGGTTTTGATTTTGGACACATTAACATTGAAATGCTTGTCAAATCTTCAGGTAGAGATGTTGAATAAGTAAAGGGATACGAGTGTGGAGTTCATGGAAAGGTCTGGGATGGAGGTACAAATCTGGGAGTTACTGTCATTTAGATGGGCTTTATTAGTGAAATCAGTGGCTGCTAACGTTAGTTTCAAGGCCCCTTGCTTCTCAGTCTGCATCTTCTCTCTGCTGATTCCTGCTTCTGCTTTTTTGCCTTTAAGTTTGATACTCTCTGGCAGTCTTTTTTCTTAGTCTTGTTCTTCTTTGTCATTCTCCCTTGTTTTCTGTTTATCCTTTATGACTAGAGTTATTCAATTTTTTTTAATGTAAATGGACACATATAAAAAGTACAGTATAGGGGCGCCTGGGTGGCTCAGTTGATTGATGGTCCAACTTTCGATTTTGGCTCAGGTCATGATCTCAGTGTCTTGAGATCGAGCCCTGCCTGCATGGAGTCAGCTTGAGATTCTCGCTCTCCTTCTGCCCCTCCCCCTGCTCGTGCACTCTTTTCTATAAATAAATAAATAAATAAAATCTTTTTTAAAAATACAGCATATATAGGAAACTATGAAAAAGAACTCTCATAGTATACTTCCTAAATATTTTTAACCACTATTGGTGATTAATTATTCCCACAATATTCCCACTTCTTAGAAACAATTGATGTTAACTGTTGGTGGCCATTATTCTTTTCAGATACATAGTCAGAAGGATGGATGGATGGATACCTAGCTAAATGGAAATAATTTCAGGAGAATAGGCTATGTCATGCATGCTATTGTTTTTAAAACACAAAAATATATTTAATTTTGTATACATATCCAAAAAATTGATTTCCTGCTAGGAAAGGTGAGGCAATTAGTACTTAAATTTCTACCCATTCCTGTTGTTTAGGAAAAACTCCATTTTGTCTGCCTTCTGTGTTGGGAAAAACCTAGTTCTTTGCTTCTGTGTTTTTCTCCTGCATGTCTCCTTTACTACTCACACAGATGACTTTACTTCTGACACGTCTGGTCATCAAATGTATGGAGGCTTACCCCCCACAAGCAATTCTGTGACACCTAGTGAGTGTCTTACTATTTAGCTCAGTTCCAACATCATCTAACCAGAGATAGCATCAGATCCCACAGGTTAAGGCCCAGTCCCACAAGATTGCTCCCTGCTCTCCACCCCACTTCAGTCCCAAGCCTAGGTTATAGATGTTCCAATAATCCCCTCCTTGGGTTCAATCAATTTGCCAGAGCAGTTGACAGAACTCGTGGAAACACGTTTACCATTTTATTAAAGGATATGGTAAAGTATACAGGTGAACAACCGGATGAACAGCTGAATAAGGTGAGGTCTGGGAGGGTCCCGAGAGCAGGAGCTTCTGTCCCTGTGGAATTTGGGTGCATCATCCTCCTGGAAGGGATGTGTTTGCCCACCTGGAAGCTCTCTGAACCTTGTACTCTTGGGATTTTATGGAGGCTTCTTCGTGTAGTTGTGATCAATTGTTACCCCCATTTCCAGCTCCCCTCCCCTCTCTGGAGAAGCAGGGGGTGGTGGGGACTGAAAATTCCAAGCTTCTAATCATGGCTGGGTCTTTCTGGTGACCAGTCCCCATCCAGGAGCCATTCAGGAGCCCACCTGCCTCCTTAGAACAAAAGATGCTTCTAGTGCTCTTATCACTTTGGAATTTAAAAGGGTTTTAGCAGCTCTGTTTCAGGGACAGGTCAGAGACCAAATATGAGAACAAGAGATGCTCCTAGTGTTCTCATCACTTGGAAATTACTGGAGCTTTAGGAGCTCTGCTGTGAACCGGGGCAGGTATATAGATGCATGTAGGTATATCCATATATCCGTATCCCTTTTATTGCCTCACGCCCACACTGCCTCCCTCACGCTCGGTTTTTGTCATTATTTTTATTTTTCCTTGTCAGAGGACATTTTCCACTCTGTGCCTGATTCCCTCAGCTACAGTATGGGTTCTGCATTTCAGAGGGTTCAGTGCCCACCACTAGGCTTTTCTGTTCCCAGGTGTTAGAGAGCAGAATTTCCTGTTGAGTGGTTTGTATTGCAAGGGCTGGGGGGTGTTATATTTTGTAACTCAATCATATTGGAGAATTTGAAAAAGACCATGTTCTTGGTTCTACTTGGTTCTACTGTTCTTGGGCCACACTTGTCCCCTCAGATCATTTTCGACGGTTCTGCTCTGTTGCCTTCTGGTTTTAAGCGTGGCTTTGGAGACTACTGAGGCCAGATTTACTCCTTCCTTCAGCTTGGGGAAAATATTTTGATTTGTATTTTTGAATATTTCCTCTGTTACTTGCTCTGATTTTCTGTTTCAGGGAACTAGTTACTCTCTGTTTCATGACCTCTGCCTTCCATATCTATTATATTTCTTTTGAGTGTGTGAGGTGATGTTTTTCTATTTTTTCCTGCATCTACTGAGATAATGACAGACCTTTACTCTGTGCCTTATTCAACTTTTAGTCATGTCCATTCTGTTCTTTACTGCTCTAATTGATTTATTAGCTCCTTACTGGTGTCATTGGACTCTCAGTCTGTCTCCTTAGCTCTGCAGTCTTTTCACCTTATTCTGTTGGTTTATTATCTTGTCTTTGAGCTCTTGTTTAATTGGATTCTTATTTCTGTTGAGGCATCTCTAGCTTGAGACAGCTGCAGAGAAGCCCTTCTTGGACTGTGTTTTCTCCCAGACTGAGTTCCTGAGGTGTGTTTTTTTTTCCTTACATGCTTTCTTTCTTTTTCTCCTTTCCATTTGTTGTAATATGTGTGCATTGTTTCTGTGCCATTTCTTTTCATCTTATCCTTGCTTAATGTCAACTCTGATGCTGTCCATACCTTTTATTTGCTCAGATACAGCATAAGTGAATTCTCTTTGTTGTTGTCCCCACCTTTGTGGGACCATTTGTCTTCCCCATTCCAGATGCTAGGTTGTTTTCTTTCCATTCTATTCCAGCCTGATGAGGTGGTAGGAGAGCTAATGCTGAGTGCACCTTATGGGAGGGCTAGCCTCTGTTCTGTTTTCCCAGCCTCCGTTAAAGTCCTGCCCATGGGTCCCCTCCACCAATCAGTGGTATCCCTCTTCCCCAACCTAGGACTCTGGGTAGTCCCCTGAGAATAGCTGTAGTGGGGAAGAAAGATCCTCCTACCCTTTTTATTCATTTCATGTAGCTGGGTCTCTATAACAAGACAAATTAATGAGAGAAGAGCATACAAATTTGTTTGCTGTAAGTTTTGTTGTTGTTTTTTAAGATTTTATTTATTCGTGAGAGCGAGCGCGTGCGTAGGAGCCGGGGGAGGGGGGGGCTTGAAGGAGAGGGAAAGGGAGAAGCAGACTCCCCACTGAGCGGGGAGCCCAAAGTGGGACCCTGGGATCATGACCTTAGCCGAAGGCAGATGCTTCGCTGACCGAGCCACCCAGGCGCTCCTGTTTGCTGTAAGTTTTGATGACACCATGGCCTTGATAAAGAAATGAAGACCCAAAGAATCGGTTGTACCTGAGTGTTTTTGTGCTAGATTTGACAAAGAGTGGAAATTTGTGGGAAAATGTGATAGGAGAAAGGGGGTCTAAGCTAAATGCAGTAAACTGGGGGAAACAGCAAGGCCTGTTCTTTCAGATTCCTCTGGGGGTCCTTCTGTCTTAGAGATGAGATGTTCTTTTCCTTCAGGTATAGGGACAGCACCTCTCGCAAGAGGGTCTTAGGACCTACTTCAGGGGAAGTCAGAATGTCCTTCTTGTACCTGATGTTTCTCAGATCCCTTCAGCTGGACATTCAGTATGCCAAAGCACCATATTTGGAGGTAGTTTGTCCTGAACCCCATCATGGCCCAGTCCTCCCCCACCCCACAAGTTGCTCGGTGCTGGTGGCCTGCCATGTTGCTCCCCAGCGCCTGTTATGCACAGGCTTCTGCCCTCAGGGCCTTCTCTTTAACTTTTTCAGGGTTACTAGCCCACCCAGCCTTCTGTTGGCTTCTCAGAATGGGAGAGTATTTGTAAGAATCCTCTAGGTTACACTCCTTCTTTCCTGATTACTGCTTTTAGGGAGTGCAGGCAGAAGAATCTCCCATTTCTTTCCTTGGTGACTCTTTTCAGAATTTTTGTAATAAGTCTGTTTCCTTATTTGGTTGATGCTGGGAATTTGGGGCTTGGAAACAAATGGAATTTTGTGTGTTTGTTTCATTAGGTATTAGGGGAGGCAGGGGCTAATCCTGCTTCACTCCACTTTTTTTTTTTTTTTAAAGATCTGTTTATTTTTTTTAAAGATTTTATTTATTTATTTGACAGAGAGAGAGACAGCCAGTGAGAGAGGGAACACAAGCAGGGCGAGCGGGAGAGGAAGAAGCAGGCTACCAGCAGAGCAGGGAGCCCGACGTGGGGCTCAGTCCCAGAACCCTGAGATCACGCCCTGAGCCAAATGCAGACGCTTAACGACTGAGCCACCCAGGCTCCCCTATTTATTTATTTTAGAGAGAGAGAGAGAGAGCACGCATGCGCACGTGGACGAGCATGCACAGGGTGGGGGGAGGGGCAGAGAGAGGGGGATAGAAGCAGACCCCATGCTGAGCCCATGGGGCTGGATCCCAGGACCCTGAGATCATCACCTGAGCAGAAATCTGAGAGCCAGACGCTTAACCGACTGACTGTGCCACCCAGGCGCCCCTTCACTCCACTTCTTTATAAAGTGTCCTGTAAACACTTTGATGTACTTCTTTCCTGTCTTCTTCCTCTTTCTTGTTGTTATGAAATAAAATTTTAATCCATCGTGATGAGTGTACAAGAATTGAAAGTGAGTTGCTCATGTCAGAGCTTCCCTGTATTTCTGTAATTGGTTTGCAATCCTTCATAATGTCACGTTTCCATGATGCAATTTTAATGAAATTGAATCGCTCAAAAGATTTCCAAGTAATTGCATTCAGCCTCAAGTATAATGAATGATTGAGCCGGCAGGTCTGTGGTGGAAGGCAAACAAGAGTTAGGCCCTCCTGGGTCACTGATTGAACTGCTGCTGATTAGGTAACACGTGTTTTGCCAAACATCTCAGAGGAGCAGCATGAGGCATCCTGGGCTCATCAGCAAGCCAGTGTACTATTTCTATCCCCGACTGTCCCTCAGTCTGGTTACTCTGCAACCGTTCTTTCCATGGTCTTCCGTATATACCTTGCCAGGTGTTTTCTCAGTTTGAATACCTTTGACTTCCTGCTGGATTTTTTTTTTTTTTTTTAAAGATTTTATTTATTTATTCGACAGAGATAGAGACAGCCAGCGAGAGAGGGAACACAAGCAGGGGGAGTGGGAGAGGAAGAAGCAGGCTCACAGTGGAGGAGCCTGATGTGGGGCTCGAACCCATAACGCTGGGATCACGCCCTGAGCTGAAGGCAGACGCTTAACCGCTGTGCCACCCAGGCGCCCCTGGATTTTTTTTTTTTAAGATTTATTTATTTATTTATTTGACAGAGAGACAGCCAGTGAGAGAGGGAACACAAGCAGGGGGAGTGGGAGAGGAAGAAGCAGGCTCCCAGCGGAGGAGCCGGATGTGGGGCTTGATCCCATAACGCTGGGATCACGCCCTGAGCCGAAGGCAGACGCTTAACGACTGCGCTACCCAGGCGCCCCTGTTTTTTAAACTATTTTTCCTCTTTTAAATTTCTTTTCACGGATAACTGTATGCCGGCTTTTTTTCTTAGCTGTCTGAATGTCTTTTTATCTGCTTCTACTAACTTCTTCCGTTTCTGTCTTCCCCGTAAGACGTGGCATCCTGTCAAGGCCTTCCTTTCGCTCTTCACTTAGCCTCTCAGTGCTCACCAGCTGGCGTGACTGCAGTGATTAATTACACGCTGATTAGCCTGTGCATCACCCTCCCTCGGACTTTCTGCCTCCTCTTGGTAGCCCCAGGAACGCCTGAGATTTAACGTGTTGAACAGCAAGCTCATTGTTGATTTTATTCATTTGATGAATATTTGCTAAGAGTCTGCTGTTCTAAGTCCTGTGAAGAGACTTCAGCATTAGAAGCCAAGGCATTTTCTTTTCTTTGCAGTGCTCCATTCTCTGCCAGGAAGCCAAGATAGTTCTTATAAGAAACAACTGGAGAGTAATAATACAATACGCAAGTTTATGGTGGTACGCTCTGGATCAGGTATATAACAGAGGTTGGAAAAATTCGTAATAAGAGAAAAAGTACGGTGGAGTGGGGTTAGCATGGGATGGAGGCATTTTGTTAGGTGGGCCTTGCAAATGTAGAATTTTAAGGGAATGTAGAATTTTAACTCTTAAGAGGACAGGGAAGGGCATTTTAGGTTTAGGAAGAAGAAAGCGTACAGAGCAGAGGCACAAGTGACAGGAGAGACCTGTCAAATATGAAGGTGAGCCCAGCACCTCATGTCCTGTCTCACATCTGGACCAGCTCTGTGACATAATCTAGCTACCTCTCCGTGTCCAGGACGAATGTGTCGGATGTGATTTCTAAGGTCCCTGAACTGCATGTTTAGGGGACAGTTAAGGGGCATTTGGGGACAAAGTGCACAGAGTAGAGATAGCGCGGTGCCTAAGATCAGACCAGTTCAGTTCATGGAGACTCCAGACAGAAGTTCAGATTTGATCTAACATCATTCTGGAACCATTTTGGGTTCCAGAGTTTCTTGAGTCTAGGGTTAGAAAAATATGTGAGGAAATTTAATTCAGCGATAGTATATGGCAAGCTCACGTAGCAAGGGGTGAACAGCCTGGGTTGTAGAGCCTGGTGGGCTTGGGATTGAATCTTAACTTCACACGAACACTTACTCAACATAGACAAGTTACGTAAGCTCGCTGAGCTTAAATGCGGAGCGTGGTTTCGTTGTATGCACCTCATGGAGTTGTGAGTAGTAAATGAGCTGGTGTTTGTAAAATGGTGACTACAGGCTTGACACAAAATAGCTTAAAAAGATGTCATTTATTATTTATTTTGGTTGTTAACTTATTTATTTATATAATATATATAAACTTAAAAATAATATTAAAAATAAAAATAAAAAATAAACTTAAAAAATATAAAATATAACTTTTTTTAAAGATTTATTTATTTATTTATTTATTTGACAGAGAGAGAGACAGCCAGCGAGAGAGGGAGCACAAGCAGGGGGAGTGGGAGAGGAAGAAGCAGGCTGCCAGCGGAGGAGCCTATAAAATATAACGTATTATAACTTATTTATCACCAAATGTCTTTTGGACTCCTGCCATATTCCAGGCATTGTTCTCAAAGCTGGGAGATAGAATAGTAAATAAGAAAGCCCTTGTGAAGCTCACATTCTAGTGGGAGAGACAGTGAACAACCAAGTACATGATCTACTATCAGTCATGACAAATGATAGAGAAAAAATACTGTACAAGCAAGGATTCTCAACCTTGGCACTACTGACATTTTGGGCTGGATAAGTCTTTGCTGTAGAGGGCTGTCTGTGCATTGTAGGAGGTTTAGCTGCCTCCCTGACCTCGCCGTGCTGGATGCCAGTAGAACCCCTCAGTGTGACAACTAAAAATGTCTCCACACATCCAGTGTCCCTAAGGGGCACAGCCCCCCTCAGTTGAGAACCACGGGGCTAGAGAGTGAGGGAGGTGTTATTTTGGATAGTGTGATTAGGGAAGACCTCTCTGATAAGGTGGCATTTGAGCAGAGCTCTGAATAAAGTGAAGTAGTGAGCCTGAGAGTGTCAGGGCCAAGGACACTCCAGGGGGAATAGAAATCAGAGGCCTCAGGCCAGGGTGTGCTTGGCAAGAAACAGCACAGACCAGGGTGGCTGGAGCGGGTGAGTGAGGGCAAGAGTGGTAGGAGGAGATGACTTTGGAGGGTAGCAGAGCACCAGGTCACGGGGTCTCATAAAGCTGTCGTGAAGACTTGGGGTATTGTCCTAAGCGTGATGAAATGTCACTGGAGGATTTTGAGCAGAGGACTGCCACAGTGAGGCTTGTTTTAAAAGGAGCCCTCTGGCTTCCATTTGGGGAATCAACTGGCATGGAAAGGAGGAGACAAGGCTGGAAGCAAGGAGGCCAGTTGGAAGCTTTCATTGTTGTCAAAGCCAGAGCTTTTTGTATTTGGACTAGAGTGATAATGGTTCTGTTCTGGTCCTGGAGTTAGACATTCAGGAGATTGTTTGGGGTAACACCTGTGAAAGTTGAATGGGCCGGGGAGCAGGGTTGGAAGGGGAGGTCTAATCTGTGAAAGGAGAGGGGGCAGAGGAGAAGGAGCCAGTAGAGAAAAGGAGGAGCCATCAGCAAGGCAGGATCTCAAGAGGGGTGACATCAGCTGTCAGATGCTGTCCGAGGATTGAGCATTGGATTTAATGACGTGGTGGTCACTGATGACCTTGCCGAGAGCCAGGTCAGTGGAGTGGTGAGGGCAAAAGTCTGAATGGGGAGCAAAAACGTTTAGAGGCAGGAAAGGAAGCCAAGACACTCAAGCGTTGACAGCTTTTTTGAGGAGTTTTCTGTGAAGGGTTGCAGAAACATAGGGGGATGGATACTCGGAGATGGAGCTTTGTGTTTATTTTTTAAGACAGGAAATGTTAATACCACCTTTTTTTTTTTTAAAGATTTTATTTATTTATGTGATGGAGAGACAGCCAGCGAGAGAGGGAACACAGCAGGGGAGTGGGAGAGGAAGAAGCAGGCGCCCAGTGGAGGAGCCCGATGTGGGACTCCATCCCGGAACGCCAGGATCACGCCCTGAGCCAAAGGCAGACGCTTAACGACTGCGCTACCCAGGCGCCCCAATACCACTTTTTTTTTTTTTATGCTAATAGGAATGATCCACTAGAAAGAAAACTGGATACAGGACCAGGAGGAATTGTAGTTGCGAAGTTCCTTAGAGGTGATGGAATTGGTTAGATGCGTGGTGGTGAGATAGTCTGGTGGGGTAGTCGTATGAACAGCATGTTCATACAGTGTATCAGTAAGGGAAGAAGGATGGTAAATGGGACATGTAGGAAGGGAAGTGGATTCAGTGGTGAGAGCCAGTGGAAGTTCTCCTCTGCCTTTTTGTCAGTGAAACAAGAAGCGGAGTCACACTCACAGAGCGGGGAGCAGTGAGGGGTGGTGGAGGTTTGCTGACAGAGGAACTGCAGTAAACCCAGGCGGGTCGGCCCCCGGGGTGAATTGTTAATCACTACCTACAGTTCGCTCTTCCAGAAGATGCCCAGGTTATCTGGGTGCACGGAAACCGTAGTGGAAAACATGAAGCAAACGCAGTTATTATCAATGATGCTGAGCTCCCTTTGACTATCTCCTAACAAACCTGTGAGATAGAAGCACCACTGCTATTCCTGCTTTTCAGACAGGGAAACTGAGGCTTGGGGAGGGTAACTATCTTGCTTAAGGCCACACAGCCAGTAAGTGGTGGAGTTGGAAAGAAAATTTGGATCTCTCTGGCCCCAGAGGCAAGTGAGGAAGGGAGCACTCCTAAGAACTGCAAAGCTTCTTGGAGAAACGTAGCGGATCTGGTATCTGGCATTTGCCCTGGTAATCCAACAGCAGCTCCATCAGTTAGTTCCCCCTTCTGAAGACTCTGTGACTAATAGATTGTATCAGTTTGGGATGCTTTTGGCTACAAGTAACAGAAAACTCCACAGCAAGGCCTTAAAGGAAGAGAGCTTTTGTTTTTCTCATGTCACAAAATGTCTGAAGGTAAGTGGTTGCAGGCATTTGTTCAGCTGCCCAGCAGAGTTGTCAGGGACCCAGGCTTACTATGTCTTTCCATTCCACCATGGTTAGTGTGTTGGCCTTTGATCTCAAACTTGTCTTATGGTTGCAAGATGGCTGCTGCTGCTCCTGACATCACCTCTGCTTTCAAAGAAGGAAGATGGGGAAAGAGCTATGGGTGAAAGACAACGGGAGTGTGTTTGTCCCTTTTATCAGGAAAGCTGTAGCTTTCCCAGAAGCTCTGCTCAGCAGGCTTCTGTTTATATCAGTAAGTCAGAACTGGGTCATCTGACCACCCCTAGCTGCAAAAGGAACTGTCAGTAGCTGCCTTCCTTGTCTCTGAAGTTGAGGCAGGCCATGGAGAAGGGGCCAGAGAAGGGGTTAGAAATGCTCAGGGGACAGCTAATCTGTAGTTAGATGCTCTCTTGCTAGAAGAGAGGTTTTGATTGGTTTGGTCAGTGGCCTTCTGCTGTCGGATACCCCAGGCAGAGCTTTCACCGAGGCCTCCTGATGGGTCATTGGCCCACCTGTGGCCACTTTGGGGCTGGCTGTTAATCCGTGGTCCCATCAGCTGTGGCATGGAAGCGGTGGGGATAAGTAGCACCAAGTATGGTCATCTTAGTGTGAGAGACCACTCTGCGTGTCTTTGGGGCCACTCCAGTTGTTCATCGTGAGAGATTTCCACAGGCAGTGAGCAGGAAGGAGAGACATCAGAGGAGTCCTGGGGATAAGGAAAGATTTTTTTTTTTAAGAGTAGAAGCACAGATCATAAAAAGATGAAGGAATTTCAACTGCAAAAAATTCTGTGCATCAGAAGACCCGACCCCAAAAAGAGTGAAAAAAAAGTCCCCCGGAAGAAAGTATTTGCAAAAGCAGTCACTGACCAAGGATTAGTATCCAGAATACAAATGCTAATAATATACCATTTATATATATGTATCTTTATAAATGTCAAACCACTCAGTAGATAAGTGGCCGTTTCCGGAGGCGGAAAGGTAAATAGCCAGTAAGCATGAAATTCTGCACATCTTCAGGGAAATGCAGGTTAAGACACAGGCAGTCGATGCCTCTCAGGCTGACGAATGTTAGAAACTCTGGCTGGAGGACCTAGATCAGTAAGAGTGAGCATTGTGGGTAGGGGTGCACGTTGGGGCCACTTCTGGCAAGATATTCAAGGACGTGTAGTAATGGGGAGATACTCAAACTGTGACCCTGCGTGTCCGCCATGAGGTGTGGCACCTGTATCTGGGAGACAGTACGAGACTGGGTATTGCAGCATGGTTTGTAACAGCAAAAGCATATAGAAAGGGTCCTAGATATCCCTCAGCACGAGAAAAGAGAAGATTGGTGTTGTAATTGTGTAGTGGAATGAATACTACAGAGAGCCGCATGGACCCAAATGCATAAATATCACTTACGGTGGTCAACAGAAGCGCTAATGGCAGAAGAATACAGAGTATAGTAGCGTTTATATAACCCTAAAGCCATGCAGAGCAACAGTACATTGTTTTAGGGATGTATACATAGGTGGTAGAAGGGAAAATGCATGGAAGTGACAAACTCCTGGTCACCACAGTGGTTCCCCGAGGGCAAAATGTGATTCTTTGACGCGGTCGTTAGCTGGGGGGGGAGAGAGGCGGGGAGCGCAGGGGGTACAGACACGGGGTCTTGGGCTGGATTTGTCACACTGTTTCCTGAGCGGGAGGTACAGCTGCTTGTCGCATTCTTTGTTTCTTTTGTGTATCTGAAACACTAAGTACATAGAATAAATGTTGAAAACAAAAAAACAGAAGAGGAAAAGAACTTTCAGGGTGCAGAGTTTGGAGGCAGATCCGTGCCCGGCTTCTGCTGTATCCGTGCTGGATGAGGCACACGGCAAAGCTTTGACTGCGAAGCCCCCAAATTGTCAGCTTGGTGTGTGATCGTTGGCATCTGTGTAGCCTGCTCTGCTTCAGCAAACTCTTTGATCACTGCTGTCCCCCTCCCGTCTCTCCCCTGTTCCACTTGCCCAAAGGAATGTCTTGGTTGGAATTATTTGTCTTTCTGACATTTTGTTGCAAACGCTACTGAGCTGAATTAGGTTATGAAACCATACATATTATGTAGAAATGGTGCTGGAGAGACCCCAAACTAGTTGCCGGGTCCTGCTCTGCCTGGTGAGTACAGAGGGGCCTCGGTGCTCTTCCCTTCTCATCTCTTGATGACTGAAAACCCCTGGCTTCATCTCTGACTCTTGACTGGCCCATCGTTAGCCCTCTTGTTTGCAGTGCTGTTTATGTGATGGCTTTCAGTTCCTAGAGGGCAGGGGCCCTGAGGTTTCATCCTGGTGGCTTGCAGGGATCACACTTCCAAGGCTCAGCCCGAGATGGACAGCCCACTACTGAACTTCATCCTGCACTCGCTCACTCAAGCCCCAGACTTAGGGCTTGATTCCCTCGGCCTTCTCTTTCATCTTCACCCCTAGCACCCCCACTCACCACCCCTCCGCCCCCAACCTCAGGCAGGAACCTTGATTCCCTAGTCAGAGAGAATGTATTGGTCCCATAATTGCTGTTTAGAAGTATGCTGGCAGGTTGGAATTTGGGGAATGAATTTTTACAAAGTTCGGTAGTTGGGTACTTTTCCAGAAGGATAGGTAGCCTGGGCCAGGTGGGAGATTTCCCTGAGTCTGTTAGGATTCACCCCCATTCCTCTTTGCATGAGAAGTGTTTTCTTCCAACTGAGCCATCCAGGCACCCCTTCGAAGTGTTTTCTTCCAGGGGTGCCTGGGTGGCTTAGTCGGTTAAGTGTCTTGCCTATGGCTCAGGTCATGATCCCAGGGTCAATCTTTAAAAAAAAAAAAAAAAATGTCTTCTTCCAGAACCAGGGGGTATGACAGGCTCTCTATGGTGGAACATCCTAAAAGGTAATGAATGCAAGGGATTTTCATCTGGGAGGGCCTGGGGGAAAAGGGGGACGTGGTGCTTTAACACCCTACTTTCATAGCAGCCTGTAGAAGGAGGCAAGCTCCCCGTGTCTGGGCTGTTTTCTGGCTGCCAGGAAAGCAGAGTAAGCTGATAAACGGGATGTTCACTTTGTTCTGGGCTGTTTTGTTATCTTGGAGAAGCCACAGTAGTTCAACAAGTCATATTTATTTTACTGAATAATTGATTAGGAGAGTTGCCTCCTATTAGGACACTTTTTTCCATTGGGAAAACCATATTTATTTTATCATTTTGCTCTAAGAGCAGAACCTGGGTGCACAGCACCACACTCTCGTGGACATAATATAAATAGCACCCGGTGGTGACGTTGCTAGCAAATCCTTCCTAATGCCACGTTTCTTCATCGTATCCTTGTGATAGACTACCTCTCCTCTTGATGGACTGTCTGCTGTAATATTATTCCTTTCTGCCACATTGCTACTTTCTACCATCTCTCTTCTCCATAAGCTGGATATCTTTGACCAAAATGAATGTTATTTTCCTTCATTGACGTCAAGGACAGCAAATAGATTTTAATTCTTGTGCCATCTCTGATCCATTAGAAATGGCTGCCTGGACTTCCGAGTTGGTAGGATACAGATCAAAGCTCAGCAGGGAGGAATGCTGATTGATTAGCGATGTCTGTGACGGGCACAGGGTTAAGGCTTGCGGCCCTCTTGTCTAAAGTACTCCTAAAAAATTAAAACTTAAGAAATCTCTTAATATATCAAATTAAAAATAGTAGTTCTCTGTAGATGGTTAGATTCTAGGGGACTTTAATGTTCTCTTGATAATGTTCTGTGCTTTCTGCATATTTGGCAGTGAACATGTGTTACTGTAATACGCAGGACAGAACACTCTTCGTGTTATTTTGGAAAGCAACATCTCACCTGAATGAAAGCAGTGATTTGAGCATGCCGTGTAGTGCTTGATCCTGCTGCTGGGCTCTGTAGTTGCGATATGCTTAGCAGGGGGCTAGGCATGCTCACTGCTTTTTCCTTTCTTGTACTCCGAAAAATCTTTTGACCCTGAGCCATAATTCTTGCTGTGAGCTGGAGCGTGGGACTGACGGACTGGTCTCGTGTCTCCTAATCTGCAGGTCGAGGTGGCGCATCTATCTATGGCAAGCAGTTTGAGGATGAGCTCCATCCAGACTTGAAATTCACGGGTAGGTATATGATCTGGCTGCCCGGGGCGGGGGGTGTGGATTTGAAAAGCTCACTCTTGGCTGCGATTCCGGCTGCATGCCTGACACCGTGGCAGGGTGCCATGGAGCTGCCCAGCTGCGGCACCACAAAGAGCCCTGGTGGGTTAGGGCGAGTGACCCCTCTCCCTCCTGAGTAATTCGCAGTGCTGGTCCGAGTGTTCTGGACTCTGATTGTTTGAATGCTGCTGTTACAAACTGTAGGAAAGTGAAAGCTTCCTCAAAGACGCCAGAGACCTTGCTGGGTTTTTGTGGGGGCGTCAGGACCATGGTCCAGCAGTTAGTGGGGATCATCATGGATAGAGAAGCTGGGGAGTAGGCAAGGACTAGGACGGCGCAGTTGTTGGGGTCGGGCGGCTACGGCCTTTGTGTGAAGGCAGGGGGAAGAGTGTTCGGGTCACGTGGTTGGTGATGGAGGCCAGGATAAAGTCTGGGATGGTGGAACACGTGCCCGGCTGGAGCTTTGGGGTTATTCATACTCTTTCTTCCTCTTTCCCATCAGGGGCTGGAATTCTTGCCATGGCCAATGCAGGGCCAGACACCAACGGCAGCCAGTTTTTCGTGACCCTAGCCCCCACCCAGTGGCTCGATGGCAAGCACACCATTTTTGGCCGTGTGTGCCAGGGTATAGGAATGGTGAATCGAGTAGGAATGGTGGAAACAAACTCCCAGGACCGCCCTGTGGACGATGTGAAGATCATTAAGGCATACCCTTCCGGGTAGGCTCGCTGCTGTCTTGGGCACACCCAGATCTTCTGAAATGGCCCCGGTGAACCAGCTTCCAGATGACCTAGAATGACACGTACTTAAACTTCATTTTGGCCTTGCAAATCACAGAGCTAAGGAGACCTGGGGTCTTGGGTGAGTTAGAGATGGAAGTGTATTTTAAGAGGATACTTCTTTTCTCTTCCCCCGGTGCCTAGGTTGACAGAGCATTTGCAGAAATGCTCATAAATGATCGTTCACAGGGAACCGCTCGTTGCAAATGAGCGTAATGCTCCCCCTTGCGCGCGTCTGTGCTGATACACTTGGAACAAAGTGAAGCCGGCTCTGTCGCTCTGTCGCGTCTAACCAAACTTCTTCCTGTAGAGGTTTATGTTCTGGCCTACACTGCAGTCTTCGGTGGCTGACAGCCACAGAATTCAAAACCAAGTAGTGTCTATCAGCCTTCTTAACTCTGTGCACACCCTATTTCAGTCTCCTACATTTGTTCTTCCGGGAATGTATGCATCTCTATATATATTTTCCCTCTCAAAACCAGAACATCAACACTGCTGTTTCTGACACTTAGACATCCCACGCAAAGCCACATTGAATTTTTGCCAAAAGAAAAATGCATCCAACAATCAAGTTTCTAAAAAGGTGTCAAGTGGGGAGTGATAATGTGTAATAATCAAGAAAGGAATTTATTAAAAGGAAGCAGAAACATTGACCATTTTTTCCCCAGGAAGGAGTAGAAATCTGTAGTGAGCCACAAGGACAGACTATGAACTCTCCTTAAAAAAGGAGTATTGTCTTAAAGGAGAGGCACCACTTAAGTTTTTTTAACCTAAGACTAGAGAAACTAGGTAACAGATTTTATATGTTAAGTTTTTTAAGTCTTTATGATTTTTTTTACGGGGTGGGGTGTGGTGGTGGTAAGAGAAAGGAAGTGAATACCTATGTAATACATAGAAACTTCCCAAATAAAATGCCGCTGATGGTTGACATTGCTGCTGTGGTGTGCTTTTAAGTACGGTATGAAGTTTTAACAGTCATTTTAACCTGTCAGCCATCTCAGGTGGTGTTGCAGGGCTCAGCTTCAAGAGTTCTCATTTTAGGTTTGTGCATCTCCAGTGGACTTCTATTCAAGAGCAGATCTGACTTTAAAAAGATATTTCCAGGGGCGCCTGGGTGGCCCAGTCAGTTAGGCACCTGCCTTAGGCTCAGGTCATGATCTCAGGGTTCTGGGATCGAGCCCCATGTTGGGCTCCTCACTCAGCAGGGAGCCTGCTTCTCCCTCTGTCCCTCTCAAATAAATAAAATCTTTTTGAAAATTTAAAAAATAATAAAAAAATTAAAAGGCAGTACTAAAGAAAGAATCTAAGTGATATTGATTGGCAGTTCTGAGCGAGGGGGAATTGTGTGTAGATGAGCCAGGTGGATGTGCTAAAAGACCTTAAGCAACCCTTGAACTTGCAGGAAGTCTGCCTTCCTGTTGTTATGGACTCAGAAGTGGTATGTACTGTGCCTTCCTTAAATTGATAGCTCCTTGATTGAAGAGGGGATTGTAGCTTTAATGTTTTTTATTGGTCCATCAATTTTGGAAATGATGATTTACTTTATGGAATGGCCAAAAAGTTCTATTCTCCAAGCTTTCCCCACATTCAGCCTCTCTCTCCATCTCTGTCTTTTCTCTCAACAACAAAAAAGCAAAACCCAACAACAAATTCTGTAAATGACTTTATAACTTTACAGAGGTGGTGTTGGGCAAAGTACTGTTCAGGCTCTGGGGAAATAGAATCTTCTTTTGGCCCGGACTGGGCAGACATAATTGGATCCACCTCTAGGACCAAAGAATAAGATGCCCATCCACTGATCTCCCAGAGTTATAATGCTGGAAATGCCCACTTTCACCCAGGTCACGGGGGTGGTGGAAACGTACCATCACTACTCTGAGAAGGAAAGAAGGATCTGAGTACAGTACTCTTGGCGTACTTGAGCACACACAAGGATCACTGGGGGAGCCTGCTAGGAAGCAGTGCGGGATTCAGCATCTGGCCAGAGATTCCGTGTTTCTCTCCAGCTCCCGGGAGATGGCAGCTCCTGATCCAGACACCACACTTTGAATAGTGAGATCCCAGAGGTCATGTTTGTCCAACATGACATCGGGGATGGGGGAGATTTTCCTAAGAGCATGGGACGGTCAGCACCATAACCTGATCTTCTGCCTTCTTGACCAGTGGTGGCCTTGGAAAAGTGAAGAAATTCAAAGCACAGGATGAGCTTTAACGGCTTCTGGCTTTGGTTGCTGAGACTAAGCTTTTAGAAACTGCCCTTCTGCCTTTTTTTTTTTTTTTTTAAGATTTTATGTATTCATTTGAGAGAGAGGGAGAAGCAGACTGCCAGCTGAGCAGGGAGCCCGACGCAGGGCTTGATCCCAGGACCCCGGGATCATGACCTGACCCGAAGGCAGACGCTTCACCAACTGAGCCAAGCGGGCGCCCCTGCCCTTCTGCCTTCTAGTCCCACTTTAGTACCCTGCGGACAGCAGACTGTTGTGCGTGGCACTGAGATCTCTGTGTGGGCACCAGGGCAGGTATGATGGTGTAGATCACAGACATCACAGAAAATGCAGGGGAGAGGTCACCAACGATGATGACATTGAAGGAAAAGGGCTCTGGAATGAGACTGGGGTTCAGATCCCAGCTTCACCACTTGGCAGCGGCGTGAAGGACATATTTTCTAAGTTCTCTGCACCTTAGTTTCCTCAACTATAAAATGAAGATCATGGCCCTGGCCTCATAGGGTTATTGTGAAGATTTAATGAGCTAGAACAGGTTTCTAGAACAAGCAGCTGCATTTAGAAAACAGCTCGTGGTACTCCCAGTGGCCCTTGAAGCCACCACACACCTCTCCTGCCTCTTCATCCCAATCTTATCCACACCCTGACCTTGTACAGCTTCTCCCTCCCACTGGGCCAGCCTCTGAGAGCACGGCCCTTGTCTTGTTCCCCACCGGGAGCCCCTTCAGCACCATATGCAGTTTTTTGAGGTTATTGCTGAATGAATCAAATTTGAAATTGTTCTCTGTCAGGAAAAGATAAAGACCCATTTGCTGAAGTGGCCTTACCCCGTCTCCAAACCTCGGCTTTAGCTGGTATGGCAGCAAAGCCTTTCCACTGAGCCCTCTGGAAGTCCTCAGCTTGATTTATTTTTGGATTTGTGTCTCCAGAATATGTCAAAATAGCTTTCCCCACATAAGGGAAATGATTCCTACCCCCAGATCCTCGAGCCAATCTGAGCCGTCACTGTGGCCCCTTCTGGCACCACATTCTTGCAACGTGTGGAGGAGGAAACATTGAAAAGCACATTTGTTTGAGTGGCAGAGTTTACTGCCTACAAAGAAGGCTCCATGGCCTTGGAGCCTCATTGCCTATAGAGTAGGTTACTACTCTAGGTAAATACCAGAATAGGGATTTTCCAGCAACGTTCTTTTACAGATAAGACAGAAGCAAAGTGCAGGGGAAGAAAACATGTTAGGATCTCACTCAAAGGTTGGCTTGGTTTTAGAAATTGGCTCCTCCTTTGTTCTTCCGAATGGGTAATTCATGATCCCTATAACTGCATCTGAAACCACAGCTGGCCGGTTTGGGGCAAAGTTTGCAGAGACAGATGTGAGACTTTTGTGTGACCTCTGGCGAAGCACTTTACCTCTGAAACTTGGTTTCCTTATTCGTCAAGCGAAGATTAGAACCAGGCCCTTAGCCCTAAATTTCTGGATCTAGGTCATTCTGAGAAGATTCCTTCAGCTGCCAAGTTTCCACTTAGCATGCTGTTCTGAAGTTTGCCACTGGAGGCCACTGTGAATACAGTTTAGCCTTGCAGCAGCTTCAGAAGGAGAGGCCTACCATTGCCTCCCAGGATGTTACTAAGCCAGGCCTGCCACACCTTGGATTTGGAAAACCAGCAACTATTCAGACTGCAAGGGGCCAGAATTGAAATGTCAGCCTGGCAGTAAGTCTGTCCATTGGTACATGCTGACCAACCCTGGTTCCTGTCTAGATGGAGGAGAAGCCCTCTTTGTCTGGCAGGATTGGTGGAGGCCTTGTAACCGCAGGGCCTGGTTCTGTAGCCTGCCTCGTTATAAAGAGCCAGTTCCCGTTTAGCTGCTTAATATTCTGCTTTACGGCTGAATTCATTCATTCAACAAGGAACCTCAGAGCCCCTACTTGACACCCAGCAATAGCAAATATTTTTATAGAGCCAGAAAGTCAACAGAAGGAAGCTTAAAATGAAAAGTTATTGTTGCCGTTGTTCCATGTTCTGTGGAAGCTTCTTATTTGTGTTTTTCTCTTAATCCCCCAACTCAGTCTCTAAGGTTGGCATTTGTGTGCCCATTTGCAGAGGAGCAAACTGGAGACTGAAGGTAAGTAGCACAAAGCCTTTACAGAGTGAACGAATGAATAGGATATCCGGTCCAGGGTTGCGTGGCTAGTAAAAGGCGAGGGGCTAGGACTTGAGCTTGGGAACTTCTGATCCCAAGTTCAGCGCTTTTATCTCCACTTTTGGCGTACCGGGGAGGAAGATGACGTATGGGAAAGGAGAATGATCTGGTGGCAGGGCTTATAACTTGAGTCTCTTGCCTTTCAGGGTGGCCTGTCCAATCTGACTGTTGCATCCTGGGGTGTCCCCAGGCAGAGCTGGCTGGGGAGGCTCCAGGTTTAGCTGTCTCTAAGCTCCTTCCCAACAGCCTGAACCAGGCCTGTGGGGGCACAGCAGGAGGAAAGGTGGCGGGGTGGGGGAGGGAACACAAATGACCCTCATCAGTGTGTTTATTGGATCATAACTGTATTAGCCTCACAACTCAGTGAATCTCACAGAAATCACTCTCCTCTCCATGAGGCTCCAGCCGCAGCTCCATTAAAAGCTGCTGGCCCACGGGTACCTGTGAGGAAGCCCTTGTATGGCAGAAGCAGCGGGGGAGGAGGGAGAAGCAATATTTCTACTTCCTCATTACACTGACAGGGAAAATGGCCATTTCAGATTCACTGTGTAAGAAAAGCCCCCAAAGGAAAGGGAATCCAAGGTTCACAATTGTCTTTTCGGCAACATTCGGCTCAGAGAAAATGTTCTCTTTGTGCCTCCCTTTTTGAAAGCATTTGTGATGCTGTTTTAAGATAAAACGAGTCAGGAAGGAACTTGTGTTTGGGGAACATACCAGGTGCCAGATGCTTTCCACGTATTATTCCATTGACTCTCTCTGAAGGCCTGTGAACAAGGCGTCATCATGCCCCATTCATGGATGCATCCATTTCGTGGGTGAAGGCCCCACTCAGTTGGCTGGGCCTTGGCAGGGCTGAGCTGCAAGCTAGGGGTCTGCTCTCTCCCTCCGCCATACCCTAAACTCCCATAGGTTAGGTTTCTACCTCTGCACCCTCCTCCTTCCCCTCAAAAAAAAAACCATGGAAACTAGTTTTCAAACCAGGTGACTGTGTGACCATGGCAGCTTCCCCCAGCCTCCATCTGTAGACTGAGGACTAATCCCGCTCCGGTCTACACCTCAGTGATTTGATGATGGTGTTTTTCTTCCTTGGTAGCTCCCAGCACATCCTCATCTAATCAGAATCTCATACCAACTTGGAGGGGATGGCAGTATGGGAATTATTCCCAAGCAGAAATGCAACGAGGGGCTCAAGGTCACAGTGCGAAGGGAGAAGCGGGCATCCCGCCTCTGGCCCCCAGGCGGGCACGCAGGCAGCTCAGACGCTGTCAGCAGCCGCTCCGGGAGCCTGACACCTGAGCCTCCCCCCGGCTCCTGATAGAATTATCAGAGAACTGGGGAACACATGCTTCCCGTCATCAGGGCAACTTTTCTTAGCCAGGGGTGGAGGAGGCAAGATGTGAAGTGTGTCTGATGAGCTCCTCTTCCAGGGCAGGGCCCAGAGTTAATAAAACCCAGGCGAATTGTGGCAGACAGCTGGAGGTGCAAGCAGGCCAGCTCCGGGGGAGGGCCATGGGGACTTGAGCTTCCACACAAACCCAGCCTCGTGGCATTTTGTGCACGTTTCAGTTTTCTTCGGCAGCCAGGCAGGCAAACGCGGGCACCTTGGCATGACAATTCATTTAGGCCTTAAAAAAAGTGTTTCATCCTCAGTGGCTTTTCAGGCCGCCCCACTACGGGTACGGCCGGGGGAGATGCTAAGGAGCAATGTGACAGAATCTGAGGGCTTGGGTGACACTGTAGCCCTGAGCCCACCAGTCTGAGGGAGGGAGGGGCAGAGAAGCCTGTGGCCGAGGCAGACCCTCATAGCAACAGAGCAGGGGAGACCTGAGAGGGGCTTCCGGGAATGGAGGCCACCCAGGTACAAAGCCAGCTGTTCTGTCCCTCACCTGGACCTGAGCATGCCACTCAGGAACGTGACAAGCATGTTGGTGGGAGGCCGGGACTTCAGGGAGGGACACAGTTTTGCTTTTAAGCTTGTGAAGAAATGTGAGGACTCACCCTCCATTTCCCAAGATGGTCAAACAAGAGGAAATGGGCTTACATCAAGTGGAGAGAGGGTTCAGGAGGCCCAGGAGCAGACTGGCTGACGGGCAGTAATGTATTCAAATGCAATTAAGTCCAGTGAAAAGAAAGAGGGAGGCTGAGGCCCGGGAAAGGCCAGGCTGTGGAGGACCAAGGTCCAAGGTCTGCAGGGCACACCCCTTGCTAGTGGGGAGAGGAGAAAAAAAAAAAATCCACCTAAGAAAAGAGTTTTGGAAGTTCAGTGGAAGGAGAAACTCGGTCAGGTTAGGAGAAGCCACTCCTAACTTCTTGGAAGCTCTAGGACCTGAAAGATGGGGAAGATTTTGGCATGGCTGAGAGAAAATGGCAGGAGGAAAGGCCGGGGCAGCCAGGTGTGGCTGGTTCTGGTTGGGCATAAAAGCCTGGGGGTGGGGGTGGGGAGGTGGCCAATTCCCTTGGCTTTTATTGTGGAAGGCCCAGACATGGCACATCTGTGTTTATTGATCAACAGAAAGTCAAGGGGACCCATCTCTTCTTGAAGGAGCCGAGGAGAGAGAAGATTCCCGAGACTGATTCTAGTTAGAGCTTCTGTTAGTTTTTATCTCTAGTTACTGCCTATTGGCAGAACAACCTCGGGCGGATCTCTTCTCTGTAGAACTCGGTTTCCAGATCTGTGAAGTCTAGGTAGGTTGAATTATCTTTAAAGGCGGCAGCACTGAGCTTTCTAATATCATAACTAACAATACCGAGCTAAATACTGGGTTAACTATAGGGGGAGGGTGACAGACTATGATGTCACTATGTCTTTGTGACAGCGAAAGTGAGAAGCGGAAGGGTCAAGGCCCCAGCACGGATCATATGGTGCAGACCAGTGAAGGGCCGGGACCTGGGTCATGTTGGCTGCCGCTGAGGCTCCTGGCAAGGCCCTGAACGAGGACCGGAAGGAGGCTGCACGGTGCTGGGCAAAGATGGGGCTTTGGACCCACACAGTCCTGGGTCTGCAGCCTGCCATCGCTTACCGGTGTGAGCTTGGGCAAGTTAAGGTACTGACCTACTTCAGACCTCAGTTTCCTTATCTGTAAAAGGGAGCAGATAATGCCCATTATTCTACAGATTTCTAGAACACGAATTCCAAGCGAGTGCTCCAACTCCACTGGCCAGCTTCCGAGGAGACTGGGTCTCCCTCATCTCTGTATCCTGGTGACGACTAGCACGTGTAGTTTGTGCGGCTGGTTTGGCACAGAGGAGTATGTGGGACAACAGCAGCACGGACTTGGCGTGAGGATTAAATGTGTGACGTGTTACAGTCTCCCTGCTGTGCCTGTTCTATGGCAGGTTCTCGGTAAAAAACAATACATAAAAATCCCTTCTGTTTTCCGTGGTGCCGGCCAAGGAGCCCAGAGATTTTCAGTCCGGTGATTGTCAAACGGTTCAACTACCGAGTTCGTACAGACGCTCGATACGTGTCTGTCGGATGGAAGGCTAGATGAGATGTGTGTGGTGGGGAAGATTCAGGCCCTGTTTGGGACTGGTAGGTGGAGGCCGAGGGTCCTGCCGAATGAGTCGGTGTTTCAGAGGGAAGGGGTGGATGGACTTTTCATTTAGTCGTTTGACAAGTTGAGCACCCGAGACGTGCCAGGCCCTGTCTTAGGGGTGGGAATGCAACAGTGAACAAGGCCAAGCCCTTGCCTGCATAGAACTTACATCCTCGTGGGACACAGACAAGGGTAATACTATAAGGGACAATAAAGCAGGTCGGGGGATGAGAGTAATGAGGCACGTGTTAGGAAGTGTGGCCAGGCAAGGTTTCATGCAGAGGGGACATTTGGGCCGAGAACTGACGGACTGGGCTGAGGGAACAGCAAGTACAAAGGTCCTGAGACAGGAGTTGCAGGGCCAATGAGGAGGTCAGTACGGCTGGCATGGGGTCAGTGAGGTGAAGAGAAAGATGAGATGAAGTCAGAGAGGTCAAAGGAAGGGAAGGGGACAGAGCCCAGAGGCCAGCAAGTCCTCTTACTCAAGAGCGAGATGGGAGGCAGGGGAGGATCTCCAGCAGAGAAGCGCCACAACCTGACTTTGGTCTCAAGTGGACCCCACACTGCTGGGAAGATTCCAATGGCTAGACTGTACGGGGTGGGAGGCTCCCCTCACTTGGAAAAGCCTGAGTGGCTGGAAGGAAGAAGAGAGCAAAAGAAGAGAGAGAGGAAGCGAGTGTCCGCTGGGCGGCAGGGAGGGGTGGGAGGGGCGGATCCTAGGCCAGGAAAGGCTGCAGGGCTGGCACAGAAGAGCCCTGGGGCTTCTCTTTGCCCCAGTGACACACAGCCCCAGCTACCTGTCGCTGTGATCTGGGGAAAGTGGAAGGGCGGGGCAGTGTGGGGCTCTGGGTGGGATGGTAGGGCATCTGGCTGGAAGCCCACCACCCCCAGGGAGGAATGGGGCTTGGAGGTGTGGAGAGCCGTGGCCGACGGTGGCTTCTTCCTCTACCCCAACGGAACGTGGCTTCTCCCCGCACCTTCGCAGGCAGGTCCTCACTGTTCTTGGGTACCTGACCTTGCTGTTATCTGAGTTTCTTATCGGAGGAAGAGTTCAGGTGACCTTGAGTGCATCATTTTCCCTCTCTAAGCTTCTTAGTAAAAGAAGGGGTTTAACTAGATGGTCTCCAACCAAGCCCCTTCTAGCATTTCTATTAATGGATGGAATCAGACACTACATCTCTCCCACCTCCTTACTGCCATGGTGGTTTCAGGTTTCTATCACGCCCTCTATCTTTCCTTTTCTCCCCAGGGCTGCCATGTACGGTGGTGGAGGGTATTCACTGTGCAAGGACACCCAGCCAAGCGAGTAAGTGGAGGCTCAACGCCAGCCCACACTCTACTCAACGAGCCATGCATGTGCCCTGTCTGGCTCAGAGTTTCATTTACCCAGAGGAAAGAACACATTTTTCTAGTTTATTCTAAGGTGCAGTATGGGCAGCCCCCACTGCCCTGTCCCACGCAGAGTCCTTCTTCTGCTCTTCTGTGTCCCTTTTCTCCTACCATCACAAGTCTGACCCAGGCAGATCTGAGGGCAACATTTCCACGAAGTGTCTTGAGAGGGTGGGCAGCAGCTGGCTCCTCTGTGAGGATCTCTGCCTCCTAAGCCCCGTGGTGCTTTTCCTCTCCTTATCAATGCTGCAAGTTGCCTCTCGAAATTGCTCTGCCGTCATTAACACCACGGATTAGGTCAGATGAGAGCGTGTTTGCAGTCTTGGATGGCAAAGACAAAGCGCTGATGCTGATTATTCCAGATCTTCTGGGCATGGCCCATTCCGTGCTCACAGTTCTTAATCAGAGGGACGAGTGCTGGTTACATGGCCGGGCGGGCCAGGGCCATGGTCGGTTCTGATCTGGCTGCCCGGCCCAGACAACACGTCCGCAGCACCTGCTGGCTTGCCTGAGCATCGCAGGTGACCTCGGCAACTCGGCGCTAGCCGATCCCTCAAAGGAGAAATGACCCATCAAATGGCACGCCCATTGGCTGCTTTTGAACCATCGGCAACTCATGTGAGCAAGGGCTGGGAGCCTTTTGGCCTGGGCCTGGTGAGCAAGCTTTGTGTTCTGGGGCTCACTCTTTTGGCCATGTAGCCGAGGGAAGTCTTCCAGACCACCCGTCCTTTGGTGTCCCCTTCTGAAAAGCTCTTACGCCTGGAGGAGCCCTCGCATCATGGCCCCTCACCTCCTGGCCTCGAGTTCTACGGCCTCCACTTCACCCTGTGCTCCAGCCACACCGCCGCAAAACCGCCGTCATCAGCCACTGAGCCAATGACTGACCAAAACTTGGTGTATACACAGCCCTGCTCCCTCACCCCTCTGGCGGGCTGAGTTTGAGGCTGCCAGAGCTGCTCAATGGGAATGAGCCCTAGCTGCCCAGTGATAACTGGCTTGATAAACCACCTGGGTTGCCTACTTGCCTGTCTTACCTCCGTACTCCCCACGTGGTGTTTCCTTCATCCCCCAAATAAACTACTCACATTCTCCTCTTACTCTCAGAACTGCTTCTGGCGGAACCAAACAGACATCATCTTCAATGCCCTTCTCAAGATCACCTTTTTTTAGAGAGGGAGAGAGAGAGCGCACTCGTGGAGGGAAGGGGGGGCAGAGAGAGGGGGAAAGAATCTTTTTTTTTTATTAAAGATTTTTATTTATTTATTTGACATAGAGACAGCCAGCAAGAGAGGGAACACAAGCAGGGGGAGTAGGAGAGGAAGAAGCAGGCTCCCAGCGGAGGAGCCTGATGCGGGGCTCGATCCCAGAACGCTGGGTTCATGCCCTGAGCCGAAGGCAGACGCTTAACAACTGTAATACCCAGGCTCCCCAGAGGGAAAGAATCTTAAGCAGGCTCCACGCCCGGCATGGAGTCTGATGCGGGGCTCAATCTCATGACCCTGAGATCATGACCTGAGCTGAAATCAAGACTCAGACGCTTAACCGACTATGCCCCCCCAGGCACCCCCAGATCACCTCTTTGCAGTTTTCCCTGACCCTGCCTTGTTTCCACTCCTGAGGCAGAACTGTTGGCCGCTCTTTTCCGCTCCCAGGGCCTTTATGCCTACCTCAACAGCACCCCTCATGCTGCACTGTGGCTTATCCATCTACATGTCCTGGGGCCCTTCCTAGGCTACGGACTTTTTGGGGACAGCCTTTTTTGCCTCTTTATTCTCGGAGCCTGGGACAGCACCTGGCACAGAACAGGTACCCAAGACAATGTTTTGCCAAAGACCCAGCAGTGGAAATGCAATGAGTGAGAGGGAGTGGAGAGAAACAGACAAGTAGAGAATCCTTCTAGAAAGAGGCCCTGGGGTTGCTCTCCCAGATGCTGTCACATTACAAGATAACATGATAGAGCTTCAGTCTCAGTACTCACCTGCTGAACAACCTGCGATGGCTCCCTATGGTTGGGAGTGGGCACCTGATTTCATAGATGGTTTTTTAAGACCGTCATCTGGTCCCATCCCAAAAGGCAGTCAAACTTGGGTCCCCACGACCAGGGTTCAAATTTTCTGCCAGTTCCCACCCGGGTGTTCATGGGCACATTCCTTAGCCTCTCTGGCCACTAGCTTCCTTATTTATTAAATGCAGATAGTAATGCCTCACACATATAATTATTTTGAGAATGTAAAGTCATATATGGTCCTTGTGAGATTTACTAAAACCACTGAATTGCACACTTTAAAATGGTGAATTTTATGGGAATAATATCTTTAAAAAAATTAAACATGGTGTCTAGGCAGGGGTAGGTCTTTGAAAATGGAATGGTGCGTATCAAGAAGTTTCTGAAGTGGCTCTAGCAGTAGGCCAGGCACAGAGTAGGTCCTCAATAAATACTGGTGGAATGAATGGGTAACATATTTCACAAGTATGTTTGGAACATTGTCTAGGAGAGGTATGTGGGGGTGGGAGGGTGGAGGGCATAGAAATTCCAAGCCCAGTATTGCATTTCTCAGGAATGGAGGCTGGAAATTATTCTCTGGGGAGATAGGGCCACAGGTCCACACTGAGCTTGGGGCTTTCAGACCCAGGCATGCCCCCACTGCCATGGGAATCCCAGCACCTCTGCCCCCTTGGTGTCAGTGCCAGATAGCAAAAGGAGTCCAGTGGAACCCGAGCCGTGGGTACACAGGAAACACTTCACCTAGGCCAAGGAATGTGTGTTTGTTTTTTTTTTAAGATTTTATTTATTTATTCGACAGAGATAGAGACAGCCAGCGAGAGAAGGAACACAAGCAGGGGGAGTGGGAGAGGAAGAAGCAGGCTCATAGCGGAGGAGCCTGATGTGGGGCTCGATCCCACAACGCTGGGATCACGCCCCGAGCCGAAGCCTAACTAATGTGCCACCCAGGCGCCCCAAGGAATGTGTTCTTATATTCATCTTTGACTCTGGCTGTTTCTGATGTTCCGGGAATTGACTTCAAACAGCATCTCAACGCGCCAGTTATGGCCCAGCGGCCAGAGGCATGGCCCAGAGGGCGTGGCTTTTCCGGGTTTAGCCTCAGGCTGTTGGCCTCCGGGGTCCCTCCCCCGGCGTAGGGCGGTGGGCGCAGAAAAGGGGGCTCCATCTCAGCAAAGCTTGCACTGAGGCTGAGGTGGGGCTGGGGGGGATTTTCTGGAGACGAGTCTTTGCGTGCAGCCCCCAGGAGACACCACAGCGCGGCGACCCCGGGTCTGGAAGGGCCGTGCTGAGGCAGGGTGGGGCCTGTCCCGCCCTGAGGCCATGAAGGGCTTGCTTCCGGAGTGGGGGGCGCCTGAGAGGTGCCTCAACTGTCCCCTCGCTCCCAGGGCAGGGATCAGAGCCCCGCACACGCCAGGCGCCTGCCTACTTGGTGCTGGTTGGATAGGAGCCCAGGGAGCTCCGGCCACCCTCTCAGTCTGCTGGAGGAAGCTTCTGGACCCCAGGGGCTGGCTCAGCTGTGTGGTCACGACAGGCTGGGGATGGGGACGGAGCTGACGTGTGGTTTAGGTGGCAGACTCGGGGTGGCCAGGCCGCGCGGAAGCCCGAGGAGGATGGAGGGGCACCCAGGCTCAGACCCCGCCGAGGCCTAACGCTCCTCCCTGGGAAACCGAGGAGGCCCCTCCGGGCACTGGGGTGGCCCCCACACCCCTGCCGAAGAGATGTGATTCTGTTTATAGACTGACACCCCCCCCTCCGGTGGGGCGCACCCTCAGCAAAGAGCCCCCAAGCCTCTTGGGGGGAGTGATGTCTCTTTTGCGCACGTCACTCCCACCTAGCCGCGCACAGACCCTTTTCAAACAGAGGCCCCGCGGTTCGCAAAACCCTCTCCCGGTTCCAGTCGGAAACCCCTGGGTGGGGGGACGGTGGGCGCAGAGAGAGACGCGCACGGCCCGCACCGTCTCTGGCTGTCACCCCTCAGGCTCCCAGCATCTGGAGCCGCGTCCCCACGCCCGCCACGCGCGCACACACACGCACACACAGAGACTCACGCTCACACGGACACACTCACACCCGTGCGCAGACCCCGCCCGCGGCCCCGCCCCGGCCCCTGCGGGCGCCCCCTCCGGCGCTGGCCGACCCCGCACGCAGCCCCGCCCCGGCTGGCGGG
>NC_048222.1:31511111-31598588 GCF_002007445.2 Ailuropoda melanoleuca | reverse complement strand
TCTCCCCATACCCGGCTCCACGACTCCGCGCGTCCCTCCCGGTGCCCTCTCCCCGTGCCCCTCCGCATCTCTCCGTGGCGCCCCAGCTCCCTGGGCACCTTGCCCCTTTCTGCTGGCCCCCCAGCCTCCTCGTCGCGTCACCCGCACCCCCTCCTCTATCCGCGGCCCCCGCTCCCTCCGCCCCCCTTCCCTCTCTCACTTCCCACGCCCCCTCTTCGCGTTCCTCTCTCCTCCCTTTGCCGCCCAGCGCCGGCTCCGGAGTTGGGGGAGAGCCCAGGGTTTGAGCCGCTTTGGAGGAGGCGTGAATCGCGCAGGGATTGACTAATTGGGGGTGGGGGGCGCGGTGGGCGATGGAGCAGCCCGAGGACATGGCGTCGCTGAGCGAGTTCGACTCCTTGGCGGGCAGCATCCCGGCCACCAAGGTGGAGATCACCGTGTCCTGCAGGTGAGCCGCCCGCTGGCCGGGTCCCCCTGCCCCGCCCCTGGACTCGAAGCCCCGCGGCCCCTGCCGCGCCGACCCTCTACCCTCGCGCGCCCCCTTTCCGAGTGTCCTTGCCTCCAGGACGCCCCCTTGCTTGTCCAGCGGGAGCCCTTGCCCAACCCTGGGTGGTGACAGCGGAACGGGAAGGCAGGCTTGGGGTCGTATCGCGGAAAGTTTGCACTCCAGGTGTTACCGAGAGGAGAAATGCAGGCACAGGAACAGGGGGTCCCTGCGCCCGAGGAAGGAGAAGGAGGTAGTGAAAGGCTATCCCAGGCTATTTCTGATCAGCTCCTCCCCAAATGGAGCAGTGAGGGATTTGCCCCATCCTTTTCCCCAGGCAAACCCAGCTTCTGCCTTCCGTGCCCTTCTCTCCTCTCTTCTCTCTGCTCCTTTGCCCCAACACCCTCCTCTCCTCCCCGCCCACCCACTGCCCTAGACCCCAGGATTTAAAGCTTTTCTTCACCTCCAACAGCAAAACTGACTCGTGGAAAGGATCAAATTGATTCACTCATACTGAGCTGTGGATAGCTGATAACAACTTCAAGAGGCACCATTAAAAAACAATAACTTAGATACAAAATCTTAAGCCAGAGGGACTAGAGCACTGAATGTGGGATTTTAGAGTCCAGCAGGGGAGGTGTGTTTTTGTGGGCTTACCACCCCCAAATCCTCAGTCATGTCACACAGGTATCTCCCCCAGTTTCTTCTGAGAAGGCTGCCCCAAGCAGTAAGGGGGTGCCAGGGGAGAAAGGGGATTTTCCTCTAGTGCAGTCATGGCCTAGGACTGGCCTAGGGTCACTGCCTGGCTGGAGATGCCATTCCTCCCGCCCTAAATGACCAACAGCATTTCCCTAGTCCTGGCCGTGCCCTTGTTCCAAACTGCCCACCCCATTTTTGTCCATGTCCCTCTCTGGTCAGACCCTTCATTCACCCTCATGGCCTCCCAACCCTCTTTTCCAAAGTTGTGGCACTGGTGTGTGTGTGTGCGGGAGGGTGTAGACAGAGCCAGAGGAACTGGGCTGATGTGTGAGAAGGGGAGGGACTGAGGGGATTTGAGGGTGTGTGGAAGTGAGGGCTGGTGAGGTGGAACACAAGCCCCCTCTATGCTGGGCCCTTCCTGGGTCCCCTGTGATAGCTCCCACGTGTCTCCGCCATGGTCCCGCACATCACTATCAGAATTCTCTCCTGACACCGTTTGCATCTTGCCATTGCGCTGTTGGGAGATTCCTGATGGCCCATTAGCTCCAGTCTCACCTCCTCAGCCATCGACAGTTGCCACGGCCTGCCTTCCCTCCCCTGCAGAGCACACATCCCTGCGTCCCTGCGCCTGACGCTCCCTCCCAGCTCAGCAGGCTTGTGTCAGAGCTGTCTCCGGCTCCTTGTCACTGCTGAGCTCTGAACAGCCGATTCCCCATCCCGATTTCACCCCTCCTTCATCTCTGCCGGTTTGTGTCCCCCATCCTGGAAAACCTAGCCTCACCCCCGCTTCCAGCCATCCCTCTCACCCATGACACACCCAGCCCGAATCACACTGTCTTCTGTGTCTTCTGGGTCCTGAGTCCTCCAGGTCCCCAGCCTGGGCCAGGGGGTCACTCACAGACTGAGCACTCAACCTCTGAACACATGTCAGGTGTGTCGACTTCAATCCTCCTCCCCCAAAGCAACTGGATAAGCACTTGAGGACAGGGACCCCCACCCTGGCTCCCACCCGTGAACCCTCCACAGTAGGGAGAGGAGAGGAGGCAGAGAGCCCATGGCACGGGGACTTTGGAGTCCGACAGCTTGAAATGGATGCTGCTCCACCCTTTGGGGCAAACTTTTAGCCTCCATCGCCCCCATTTGTCAAGGGCACACAATGAACGTGTATCCGAGAACTCTTACTTGCTGAGGGAGCTCACATGCTTAGAAGAGTGGTTGGCATGTAGCAGATACTCGACAAACACTGTGGGAGGACTCAACTTCCAGGAGGAGAGGATCGTGGAGCACACATCACACTCCTCGGCACTTGCTTGGCACGTAGTAGGTGCTTGGTACGCGGCCGCGGTGATTCCTGGAAGGCGGTAGCTCTTGGCTCCCCCTGCTCGCTCTCTGAAAGCGGAGGTGTCCAAAGGACTCAAACCTTCTGCCTAAGAAGTACCTAGGGATGCATCTGGGTGCCTGGGGTTGTAGTTTGGGATCAACCCTGGTATCTCTTCCCTCTCAAGGGACGTGATCCAGCAGCCTGAGGAGGGCCTGGCTCGGGTGGTCTCCTGAAAGCCAGGGGGGCGGGAGTGGGTTTTGGTAGGAAGAATGAGGAGGCGGGAGTCACCTGGAACAGAGAGGGGGCAAGAAAACAGTCCGGGTGGGCTTGAAATTGTAAATCCATGTCTTTGCCTCAACCAGGTCCAACTATCTAGTTTCTAGAAGAGAGAGAGAATGAGAGAGAGAGAAAGGGAAAAGGGGGAGGAGGGGCAAAGAGGAGCATAGGGAGGAGGGAGGACTGTATAGAATGGCTTTCTCCAGCATATTCTACCCTCCATGGTCATAAGTCTTCCTCCACTGTGTCCCACGGTCGGCTCTGACAGGGTCCCAGGGGAAGAGGCTAAGGGATACCCTGCCTTGAGCATCCAAGTGACGCCTTCTGGTGGGCAGGGAATAGTAAGGCGGGCAGAGGGGTTGGTGGGGTGAGAACTCCAGGGGGCTTTAGAACGGGCAGCTGGTGTGTTGAGGGGGCCAACATTTCAGGTAACTGGAAACTAGCATTTCTGGGAGCCAGTTACCTTCCCGCTCTGCTCTGCTCCTTAGGAAGTTCCCTGCCACGCCCTGCAGCCCCAGGAGCCTGTCTGCACTTGCCTAGAAGGTGCAACCCCCTGCCATGCCTATCCTAGGGCATGCCTAGCTGAGCACAGCTGCCTGGTAGAGGGGCACGTCTGAGCCCCACGCAGGACCACCGCGGAGGCCTAGCCAAACCTCCGCTAAAGGCACATGACACTGTGGGGTGATATATTTGGGTCCCCGCCTTGGGTAGAGTGTCTCTTGGGCTGATCTCTAGTCCACTCCCACACAGTGGTTTTTACCAACTTTGGTAAATTCAGGGTCAAATACTGTAAAGCTTCTGGTTGTTTGGCTCAGTGGTTAAGAACATGAGCTGTGGGACCTGTCTACCTGGGTTCAAATCCCAGCCCTGTCCTCATGACACTGCATAAACTACTTAACCCGTGCCTCAGTTTCCTCATCTATAAAAGATGTGCACTAATTCTTACCACAGCTATAAGGATGAAGTGGAATCATCCATGAGTGGTAATTTAGTTGCCTATTATTCGACACCTGAAAGTAAATTTTAAAAATCTGTCTTTCTGTTTGGGTCCCAGCATTTGTGTGGGTCCTGGAGATCTGATCCATCTAGAGATTCTCGTTCGCCCCTCCCCTCCAGCTGTATTGAGGTGCATTTGACATATTGTGTACATTCAGAGATTCTGAGGGTTTGTTTTGGGGGTGAGTAGGGTAGATGGTTTGTAGAACCACATACCAGCAGACACTGTAGAAAATGTGAGCCACAAGCTTCTCCTTCCTCGGACGGTCTGTTCCAGGTCTTTCCAGACTGTTAGCCTCCCTGCCAGACCCAGTCAAAACTCAGCTATCCAGCATCCCATTCCCCCAAAATCTGCACTATTTTTCAGGTCTCTCTGTGCAGGGATCGGGACCAGCAGTGTGATGCTTAGAAAGAGTGATTTGCATTTTTTATGTAACAGGAACCCTTTGCCCTTCCACGCGGTCCTGCTGGAAGAAGGGATGCATAGTTTCACATGGTGGGACTCCTGAATGCCATCCGGTCCAGACGCGGGCAGTTGCTTGGCCCTGCTGGGATCTCTCAAACAGCTGCCCTGTCCCGGCCAGTGGGCGGGGCTGGCGGGCAGCTGCAGCCTCTGCCCCCAGATGTTTTCTGCTGTCTGTTCAGGTTGGCGATTTGCTGCCCTGGGGCCCTGAGAGGCGGCCTAGCTCAGGAGCCCTGGGCCTCTCAGAAGGGGGTGTGAATGGGCTCCGAATGCTTTCTTCTGATAGGCATGGGGAGGGCAGCTCTGGGGAAGGAGGAGCCTGGGGGCAGCGTGGCAGCTGTCAAAGCCAGCGCTAGGAAAAAGAGGTCCATCCAGCCACCGAATACTCCAAGGCCCTCCTTGGCGGAGCCAGGGGGATGAAAACAGCGGGCTTTACTGAGGGCTCAGCCCGTGCCAGGCGCTTTGCTTCTGTATTAGGCTGAACCACATGCAGTTGCCTATATTCAACTGTTTATGACCTACTCGACTAGCAATTCAGTTCAAACTAAGATGATGATGTTAATTTCCAATCTCCACGTAACAGGTCACCACAAAGCTAGCGGCTTAAAGCAACAGCCGTTCCTAATCTCACAGTTTCTGTGGGTCAGAAGCTTAGGCACAGCATAGCTGGCCTCTCTGCTCAGGGTCCCCCCAGGCTGAAATCCAGGTGTCTGCCGCGGCTGTGATCTCATCTGAGGCTCGGGGCCCAAGCCAAACTCATTTAGATGGTTGGCAGAATCCGATTCCTCACAGCTGTGAGGTTGAAGTCCTGTTTTCTTGCTGGTTGTTGGATCGGAATGGTTCTCAGCTGCTAGAGGCCGCCCTCGGGTCCTAGCCATGTGGGCCTCTCACAACATGGCAGCTTCCTTCTTGAGAGCCAGCGGGAGAGGCCCCCGGGTCTGCCACACAGGGTCCTCTATAAGTAACAGTAACCACAGGAGTATCCATCATAATGCCGGGTCCCGCCCACACTCCAGGGGAGGGGATTCTGCAGGCTTGTAGGGGGGGGGGGGGGGGGGGGGGNTTGTAGGGGGGGGGGTGGGAGGGTAGGACTCTTGGGGGCCATCTTAGATTTCTGCTTTCCACAATTACTGTATCTTTTGAACCTTATGGCAATCCTATAAGGTAAGGAGTAGCGTTTTCCATTTTTGCTGATTAGGAAATCAGAGCTCCGAAAGGCTAAGGGATCTGCCCAAGGTTACAATTAGTACATTTTGGAGAAAGGGCCCCAAATCCAGCTTCTTCAGACTTCAAAGTCTTGAGGTTTTCTTGAGGTTGGGGGTTGGGGTCTCCATGAGGGTCATGGTAGGGGCCTGGGTACCAACGGTAGTAGTTGTCACCGAGGAGTTGGTGTTCTCTCTCCAGGGATGGGAGAGGCCTTCCTTACTCAGGGATGCATCTGGCTCTGGGAGGCAAACCCAGCAAGGAGAAATCCCCAGGGAGCAGAGACCACAGAGTCATGGGATGGCAGCCAGCTTTCCATGGCATTCCATATGGTGGTAGCTTACCATCCCTCCTCTTCCAGCTCACAGTTCTCCCTGCTTAGACCCAAGGCCATTGCTAGAGATGACCTACCCTTGGGAAGAGAGGGTGGGGAGGAGGTAAGGGGACTGAGGCTGGAAAGCTTTGGAGCACAGAGGAGTTAGGTTCAGCTAGGAATGCCTTGGCTATAGATATCACAAGTAGTGGCTCAAACCCAAAATATACTTATTTTTCTCAGATCACAGTGAGTCTGGAGGTAGGGTATCTCAGTGTGGGTTTGTCAGCTCACTTTGCTCTCAAGGACCCAGTTGTCTTTCTACTCTGCTGTCACCCCAAATGGTGGGCCTCATTTTTACAAAATGGCTGCCTCTGTTCCAGGCACCACAACTACATCCAAAGATAGGAAGCAAGGAGGGTGACTGGGTGGCTTAGTCAGTTAAGTGTCTGCTTTCGGCTCAGGTCATGATCCCAGGGTCCTGGAATTGAGCCCTGCTTTGGGCTTCCTGCTCAGCAGGTGCGGGGAGTCTCTTTCTCCCTCTGCACCACCGCCCCCCCCCATGCTGTCTTTCAAATAAATAAATAAAATCTTAAAAAAACCAAACAAACAGGGGCCCTGGGTGGCTCAGTCCTTAAGTGTCTGCCTTCGGCTCAGGGTGTGATCCCAGAGTCCTGGGATTGAGCCCCGCATTGGGCTCCCTGCTTCGCTGAGAGCCTGCTTCTTCCTCTCCCACTCCCCCTGCTTGTGTTCCCTCTCTTGCTGGCTGTCTCTCTCTCCATCAAATAAATAAAATCTTTAAAAAAACAAAAAACGAAAAACAGTAACAACAAAGATAGGAAGCAAGACAGAGGGCCAAAGCCCTCTCTTTGACAAGTTCTTTTTATCTCACCCGACTTCCCCTTCTATTTCAATGGCTGAAGCCAGGTCTCATGTCCACGCCTAGACTAACATATTGGTTAGCATGGGCTGCCATAACAAAGCCATAGACTGGGTGGCTTAAACAATAGAAATTTGTTTCCCACCGTTCTCAAGGATGGAAGTCTGAGATCAAGGTGTCAGCATAGTTGGGTTCTGGGGTGGATGCTTCCTGGCTTCAGATAGCCACTTTCTCACTGTGTTCTCATATGACAGAGAAAGAGAGAGCAAGCTCTCTGGTGTCTTTTCTTATAAGGGCACTAATCCTATCATGAGGGCCTCTCCCTCATGACCTCAAATTATCCTAATTACCTTCCAAAGGCAACGTCTCCACATACTGTCACATTGGAGATTAGCGTTTCAATATACACATTTTAGGAGGTACACAATTAACTTGATAGCAACAGGGGACAGAAGCCTACCTTCTAAGACTCCGAGCATTTTCACCAGATACCTGAACCAATGTCGATTCTGTTAGCGGGAAGAGAGTGAGGCACGCTTGCTGGGTGGACAGCCATGGCCTCTGCCACAGGAGGCTTTCAAAGTGATCCATAGGCTACCTAAGGGGTACCTGGGGTACCCTGGGTACCAGGGGCCTAGAGTTTGGTGTCTCTGAGGACTAGGTCCTCAGATTTTCCTGTGGTCAGTGGACAGCCTCTGTTAGATGACCAGGGACTGATTTTCCAAGCACAGCTTGACTGGATCCCTGAATGCCCCTCTTCCTGTTTCCTGGGTAAGAAAAAAACTCCAAAAAACATAGTGTGATTAGTTGGCAAACATTCCTGAGCAAAACATTGCAAGATGCCTCTGTCCTCTACTGTCACTCACCTCTGATGGCCTAGAGTAGTGCCTGAAAGTCCCAGTAGGAGAGCTGTACGCCTTTGAATGTTGAAGAATCCTGGGCAGGGCACTGAAAGTCAATGCAATTCCTGGCTTACCTCTCTAAAATCTTGGCCAGGTCATTAAAGGTCTTCAGCCTCAGTCTGTCCGTCTGTAAAATGGGGGGAAATATTGGTCCCATCCACATTTTATAAGGTTGTTACGAAGACAAAAGAGATTATATTTGTGAAGTTTTATATGAACTGGGATGTGCTAAATAAAATTAATAATGATAATAGGTACCAATAACCGAACACTTCTGATACATTCATTCCGTTGATAATCAGTACCGGTCTTCATTGCTGTTGAGAGTCTCCACAGTTTGAAGTGCCGAGGATATAGTGGTGAACAAGATACACGGACTCTCTCATAAAACTCACAATGGTGTAGGGGGAGAAATAGGACAAATATATAATTTTTAAACTAAGCCAATGATGTCTGATAGAGACAGGTGCTCTGCAAATAAGTTTAGGGTTGTTGGGGACACTTTAGACAGGACAAGTAGGTGACATTGACCTAAGATCCAAAGGATGGGAAAGCCAGCTGGGGGAGGATCCGTAGGGAAGGTGGTTCAGATAGGGAGAACAGCAAGTGCAAAGGTCCGATGGCAGAAAAGACCTTGGTATGCTTGCCAAACTGCAGGGAGGCTAGTGGGGCTGGAGCTGTGTGAGATGGGGGAGGGAAGGAGAATGTGGTTAGAGAGGAAACGGGGTGGGGGAGGAGTGGTGTGGAGGGGTGTACGGGTCATGGCCTTGTGACCCATGCTAAGGAGTTTGATATTCTAACAGCACGTGGGGGTTCGGGTTGTTAAACACGAATAATGGGATCTGATTCAGTTTTCTTTCTTTCTTTCTTTCTTTCTTTCTTTCTTTCTTTCTTTCTTTCTTTCTTTTTCTCTTTCTTTCTTTCTTTTTTTTTTTTTAAGATTTATTTACTTATTTTAGAGAAAGAGACGGGGGCGGGGTGGGGAAGGGGCAGAGGGAGAATGAGAGAGAGTCCCAAGCAGACTCCGTGCTGGGCTCGATCCCAGGACCCCGAGATCACGACCTGAGCTGAAACCAAGAGTCGGATGCCTAACCAACTGCGCCCCCCAGGCGCCCTGATCTGATTCATTTTCTAAAAACTTTTCTCTGGTTACTGTGAAGAGAATGGGCTGGTGGGGGGTTGGGTAGGGTGGGGAGAGGCAGGAGTTGAAGCCCGTTGCTAGGCAGGAAGCTACTGCAGCGCCCAAGGGAGAGACAATGGTGACGGTGGCGTGGGGAAGAGTGGACAGATTTGGAAGGTGTTTGAAGGAGAAACCTTTAAGACTTGATGAATAGGACAGGAGGGGGCACAAGGGAGAGAGGAATCCAACGTGCTTCCTGCATTTCTCTTTTCAGCTATTGCTTTTGCAATGGCAGAAGGCAGGTACGTGACCCCATAGACAGATGAGGAAACTGAGGTTAAGTAGCTTGTCCAGGGTCACAGTGCTACCATGTGGCCATGTAGGGATCCCAGTGTGGATGCAACTGAGGCCAGAGCTCACGCTCTCTTCCTTCGGCCACACAGCATGGGAGGGATGATTATTGCAATAATTAATAATAATAATAATGATGATGATAATGATGCAAATAGCCCCAGGAAGGAGAGCTCTTTAAGCCATGTGCAAATTGCTTTTTAGACCTCGGTGAGGTGGCTTGGCAGGGAAACAGGGCTCACGGGTGAGGAGAGGGATGTGAAAGGGGAGATGGGCGAGTGCCAGGGGCTGGGCGCCGACATCCCTTTCCTCCCCAGCTCCCTCCTCTTCTTTTGCTTCTGCGTGTCTGGGTGGAGAGCAGGGCAGGAGGGGACAGACGGCCCTCCAGTTCTCTGCAGCCGTTCCTTGGGGAGCAGCCCTGATGAGGCTGGGGGCAGGACACGGGAGAGTGAGAATGGAGGGAGCACTGCTGGCCCAGATGGGGAAATGCAGACACTCCCCCATGGACACCTCTAGATGGGTTTGGGCTTCAGAGTTCAATCTCAGCGTGGTCCCCCACAAGTTGGATGACACTAGGCACACCTTTCAGCCCCGGCTCCCTGGCCTCTAGAACGAGGTGATGTCTGCCTCCTGGCATCAATACAGAGGGTGAATGGAGTGTCACAGATTAAGTACCCAACGAAGGACGTGGTGCGGACTGTATCTGGGATTACTGTCGTCCTGCTCCCATGCTCTTTGCCCGCCTGGGGCGTCGGCCAGATGTTTGAGGTTGAATTGCTCTGTGGAGAAACAGGGTGTTGCTGACAGGATCTTGGGGTCCAGGGATCTCTGGGGACCTACTGGAGATTCCTGTTTCTGCCCGATGGTGGCTCACCTGTCCCCAGTCTGCTCTCCTTGAGGAAGGCCGGACAGCCATATTGGGCAGTGGTGGGCATGCAGGTGCTCCAGGTCCAGCTCCAGCCCATTTAGGGGGCAGGGAGGGGAGAACATGGGGCATCATTCTCCACAGGCCATTAGTGAGCACTTACTGAATGCCAGGCGCTAGACTGCAACTTACTACATGCTAGACGCTCTTTGGTTTTGCCCATCTGAACTCTATTATAAATTCTCAGAAAACCCCTAGGAGAGAGGCACTATGATTATCCCCACTTTACAGATGGGGATACTGAGGCACAGAGAGGTTAAGTGAGGTCATTCACCTGGTAAAGGGCAGAGCTGAGTTTGAACTGAGAAGTGAGTCTCCAAATCTGTTCTCAGTGCCCCCCCACCTTTTGTCAGACATTGAAGGGCTGCTTAGGGAGGGTTATTGGGAAAAAGATGAACCATCTCTTCTTCACTTACTAGCCTCATGAACCTCTTTGGGAATCTGATGACAGCTCTCCAAAAAGAATGCATCCACATGCATCCATATGTACCAATATGCCACATTTTGCTTACAGTTCCAGGGGATCCATGGGGACCCCTGGTCCAGGGAAAGCTGAGGGTGGGTGATCTTCATGTGTTTCCTTCTATGCCGTAGCTGGAGTCACGCTCAGAGCAGCCACGCAGCATTTATGGGCTTTGCTTAGAGACAACCAGGGACGTGTGATGGTCAATTTACCCAGCAACTCGGCTCAAGAGCCACTGTGTCTTGGCCTCACACTGGGGGCTCCCTGAGGGCAGGGCTGTGTCTCCCCTCAGACTGGGGCTCCCTGAGGCAGGACAATGTCTCCCCTCAGACTGGGGCTCCCTGAAGGGCAGGACAATGTCTCCCTTCAGACTGGGGCTCCCTGAGGACAGAGCTATGTCTCTTCCCTCAGACTAGGGCTCCCTGAGGGCAAGGCTGTGTCTCCCCTCAGACTGGGGCTCCCTGAGACAGGGCTGTGTCTCCCCTCAGACTGGGGTTCCCTGAGGGCAGGGCTGTGTCTCCCCTCAGACTGGGGCTCCCTGAGGCAGGACAATGTCTCCCCTCAGACTGGGGCTCCCTGAGGCAGGACAATGTCTCCCCTCAGACTGGGGCTCCCTGAGGCAGGACAATGTCTCCCCTCAGACTGGGGCTCCCTGAGGCAGGACAATGTCTCCCCTCAGACTGGGGCTCCCTGAGGCAGGACAATGTCTCCCCTCAGACTGGGGCTCCCTGAGGCAGGACAATGTCTCCCCTCAGACTGGGGCTCCCTGAGGCAGGACAATGTCTCCCCTCAGACTGGGGCTCCCTGAGGCAGGACAATGTCTCCCCTCAGACTGGGGCTCCCTGAGGCAGGACAATGTCTCCCCTCAGACTGGGGCTCCCTGAGGCAGGACAATGTCTCCCCTCAGACTGGGGCTCCCTGAGGCAGGACAATGTCTCCCCTCAGACTGGGGCTCCCTGAGGCAGGACAATGTCTCCCCTCAGACTGGGGCTCCCTGAGGCAGGACAATGTCTCCCCTCAGACTGGGGCTCCCTGAGGCAGGACAATGTCTCCCCTCAGACTGGGGCTCCCTGAGGCAGGACAATGTCTCCCCTCAGACTGGGGCTCCCTGAGGCAGGACAATGTCTCCCCTCAGACTGGGGCTCCCTGAGGCAGGGCTGTGTCTCCCCTCAGACTGGGGCTCCCTGAGGGCAGGGCCAGATCTCCTTCTCTCTCTGACTGGAGAGTCCCAGCCTCTACTCCCTAATCTTTTAAGCCTCCAAATGGGAGGGTGGGACCCTCAGGCTCCCTCCTTCAGCACCAGCAAAGAGGTCTTCTTGTAACCTTTCCAGTGCTTTCTCCCTTTGCTGGGGCCCTGGAGACTTCTGACCTCACCACCAGTGCATGGCTGTTTTCTCGCTGCCACTGAATTGAAAATGATTCCTTGGGAGAAAGCAGGGAGGAAAGGGGCCCTGGGCTTTGTTTCCCGGCCTTGATTTAAGGAACAAAAGAAGCTAAGCTCCAGGCTGCCGTGCGGACAGCTGAAGGGTTTTATGCTCTTTTGGGGAAAAAATATATTTGCCTTTTGGAAAAAATTTCTCTTTGAGCTCTCCTAAGACAGAAAGTGGAGAAAAAGCACTTATGGTCTGGTGTGTCTGTGCCCTGTGGTTGGGGCCCTGCTTCGGGGCGGAAGACCTGGTTTCCTCCCCCTCGGCTTCTCACTGGCTGTGTGCCTGTGGGCAAGTCACTCACTGCCTCTTAGCCCCGGAGTCCTCAGCACAACGGGGTGAAGGTCATGGAAGAGCTTGCAAGTGCTGTGCTGGTGTACGTCGTTGCAGTGGGGGAAACTGAGGCCCTCAAGGCCCCAGTGTGCCAACATGTAGTATCAGGACAGCCGCCGTCAGAAACACGATGCATGTGGGTGTGGGTGTGGGTGGGTGTGGGTGGGTGTGTATGGTGGGGAATTTACTTGAAACATGACTTCCTCGGCTTCCTCGGACAGGTGAGGGTGGAGGTGGCTTCTGTTGCCCATCGTGTGTCCTTTCTCACCAAGCGAGGGGGTTGCCCAACCCTCTGATCAGCCTCGCTGTGCCTAAGCGCTCCAGAGCAGCCCTGACGAGAGGAACTGTGCTGGCCCTACTTCACAGATGGGGAAACTGAGGCACCAGGACGACAAGTCATTTGGCCAGAGCTGGGATGTGAATGCAGGCACTTAGGCATCAGGCTGTACAGCTAAGAGAAGGGGTAGGGGCCGGTCCTGAACGTGATCGGACACCGCGCAGGTGGAGAGACAAGAGCCTCACTCAGCCACATGGCCATCCATCCAATCTGCCAGGCCCCCGGCTCTGAGTCAGGTGCTGGGCTGGCCTGCAGCAGAGGTGGGTTCCCTAGCACGGAGGAGCACCCAGCCGATGAGAGAGATCGATGCACCCCTCATTTTGCAGCCCAGGGTGCGCTGGGGAGGGACATGGGGTCCTACAAGTCAGAGGGCCGCACACTATAGGCCAAGGAGAGCTCAGGGGAGGGGAGAAGACATGGGGGTGATCAGGGCCTGTTCAGGGAAGGCAGAATTGAGGAGCGTAGATAGGAACGGGTCTGGAAGGATGAGGAGGATAATCTCAGCAGGGAGAAGGGACCAGGGTTTTCGTCATCCTCAGGCGCCGTGGCAGGCTGACCCAAGCCCCAGGACTCAGTGAGAGTCCTGAGGTCGCTGGGCAGGGAGCCGCCGAAGCTACGTGGCTGGTTCTAGTTCTCAGTCCACGTGTGTGCCTCTCGCCCAGCTGGGAGGGTGGACAGAACCAGGGAAAGCCCTGCCTGCTTCTCTTTGAAAATAAGACCCCATCTGTCCCGCTCCCTCTGTCTCTCTGGCTCTCCTCCTCGGCGTCCCCCGCCCCCCCCAACACACACAGAGGCTGAAACCCAGGGTCTCACTGGCCTAAACATGACGCAACCTGAGCTCCAGACCCAGACCTTGGAGAAGTCAGAGGCGGTCTCTCTGAGTCTCATATTCCTGATTTGTAAAGAAATTGGAAAAGGTGACCTCGGAGGTCCCATCCAGCTTGCATGCTCTAAGATATTGTGCAAGTATAGAATTTCATTATAGAACTCAGAGACAACCCCCGGCACTCTGTTTAATAAAGTCCCATCCGCTGCCCTCCTGCCCCCAACCTTCCTTGTTACTTCCAGCTCCTCACCGGGCCTCAGGTTCCAGCGGAGTAGGGGCTCCTCTGTGGTGTGAAGGCATTTTGTCCTTTATTGAAATCAAGACAGACTCTTCTGCCCGCAAACCTAGCGCGCTGCCGGCAGAGGGGCCCGCCCGGGTATCGCTCGGCCTACTTTGGTGTGGCTGAGCATACATAAAAGTGGTATCTTACCTGTCCTCCCCCCTCCCCGCCCCCTTCAGAGCCGCCTTGCACGTGTCATTTCATCCGCTGCTCCCTGCAGTGGGCTGGGCGGTTTATCCGATGGTTTCCAAAGTGACAGCGGCCCCGGGAGCAGGTCTGGTGCAGGAGCGGTGGAGACCAGCGGAGGGGGTGTGCGTCTGGGGGTCGTGGAGGGCTAGTTAGGGGTGGCTGCCTTTTGGGAAGAGGCCCCTGAATGAAGAGAGTGGAACAGAGGGTGGGGATCTGGGGACCCCCCTCTCAGAGACATCGCTGGGACTCTTGGGGACTGGAGCTGGGGTGACTCGTGAACACGGTCTGGGGCCTCGCCCGCCGCAGGTGGCCACTGCATCTGTCTGTTCCTCAGCCGGTCTTTGGCTCCCACCTCAGGATGCGGGGCATGGACTGGGGTCAAACTGCCCCTACAGGCTGTCACTCCTGATGGCTTTGGTGACGGTGACCCAGGATAAGGCCTCCTTATAGATCTTTCTGGCTCTACCCCTGCTTGTTCCCTGCCACTTCCTGGGGCTCAGTCTCTCCCTCCTCTGGGAGAAGATGGAACAGATGATCCAGAGGGTTCCATCCCACTCTGACAGTGGCCGTCAGGAAACCACAGACTAGTGTGGATTGTTTCTTCTTTCTGAGAAAGGGGTTCATGTGGAGTGGAGGGCGGAGGGAGAACACTGGGGACATCTGGAAGGGAGGTGAGACAAGACCGAGATGTTGGCAAGGTCAGAGCTTACTTCAGGGCAGTGTAAGAAGGAGTCAGTAGCTCGTACAGGTGGGAGGGCTCACAGGAAGTCCTTCGGAGATGGGGTGTGTGGGCCCTTGCACGAGGGAACAAGGGTCTTTGATAAGCAGGTCTCCCACTGGGCCTCTGGAGCTGGGTCCCTCTGGGAGACCGCCGAGGACGAGATTGGAGCCCACCTGGCAGCTTCCTGGGTTTAGGGGTGGGGAGAGCAACGAGGAACTGGGTATTTATCCCCCAACTCCTGCTCATCATTGGTTGAGGGCTGCCCTGGGGAGCATAAACTTCCTGGTATTTGTAGCTGGCTTGTCAGAGAGAAGAGAGAAGGCACAGGGGGAAACCCTGGGTGTGTCCAGGAACTAGAAGGGCTGAAGACATAGGGTGGGGCGTCATCAATCTTCAGGGCCATCTCCCTTGTACAGATGGAGAAACAGAGGCTCAGAGAGGTTGAGTCACTTCCGAGCCAGCAACTGAGTTTCCAGTGGGCCGTGTTGCTTCCTGACAGCAGCACGGCACTCCGGAATGAGGGACATGAGATGTGCAGGGCCTACCCTTGCCTGAGCCCTCCATGCCTCTGCTTCCACATCTGTAAGATGGGATGACGCCTGCCCAGTCCTGACCTTGCCGGGCAGTGTGAGAATCGGGAGCTAATATTCGCAGAACACTTAGCTCGGGGCCTGCCCTGTCACCGGGATTCAAGAGTGGGAGCTGTGATGGCACAGAAGCAGGGCAGGAGGGAGGCTCCACACCTCTCAGTTCCCAGACGTGTCCATCATTCTGCTGCTGTGCTTTCAAGTCCGATGGTAAGGGTCAGGGCCACGCGTTAGCTTCTGGCCTTGACCGCGGAGGGACCGTGTTCAAATGAGCCTGCATCCCGTGGGAGGTGTCATTGGTGTCTCTATCAGCATAGATGAGAGATCCAAACACCTGGCTCTAAGTGGAGCCCTCGGGAAAGGGGACACTAGGTGGCTAAGCGTTGTTTGCTTGATTTTACTTTTTTTTTTTTTTGAGAAGTAGAGATGTGATAAGAGGAGAATTTCTTTTTTTTTTTTAAGATTTTATTTATTTATTTGACAGAGACAGCCAGCGAGAGAGGGAACATGAGCAGGGGGAGTGGGAGAGGAAGAAGCAGGCTCCCAGCGGAGGAGCCTGATGTGGGGCTCGATCCCGTAACACCGGGATCACGCCCTGAGCCGAAGGCAGACACCTAACGACTGCGCCACCCAGGCGCCCCAAGAGGAGAATTTCTAGAACAGGCTAAGCCACTGGGCAGCTGGAGATTTGGCTCGAGAGTGAGGTCCTGTGGGATGCGGGGTTCCCAGAGCACATGTGCTGGTCGGGCAGGGAGGTGGGCGGCCGCACTCCTCAGGAGGCAGAGCTCAGGGGCCTCCAGGGCCCGCCCTGTGCCAACTTTGACCAGCACCCAATAGCTGGGCAACGAAGGAGCCTCCTCTTCCTGTATTGCCTGCGGGCAGGCCTGAGGCCGTCTCTGGGTCTCAGCCCGGGCCTGACTCCCCTGAGATCCCCTCTCCTCTGGCGGTGCTGACTCTTCCTCTCTCCCCCTCTTTCAGGAACCTTTTGGACAAAGACATGTTTTCCAAGTCCGACCCACGTAAGTCCTGCTCTGACACTAGTAACGGTAACAACAGCAACAACGACGTTGTGACGGATTGCAGTGACACGCTTGAGCCCTTCCTGAGCGCTAACGGTGTGCCGGGCCCCGTTCCGGGTGCATCTGGGCTCTTTACTGTTTTACTGATACTGTCCGGAGAAGGAGAACCAGGGGTCTGACCCTTCCCAGGCCGCAGGAACTTGTGAAGACTCAACCCAGCCAAGGGGGGTGGCAGGGGTCAGGGTGTCTGGGTCCAGAAGTTCTCAGTCCAAGGGAAATCAGTACGTTTCAGAGCCCCAGATGGCTGTGGTCTGGGGCAATGAGCACTGATTTTCGAGTCCAGGGATCTAGCCCTGAGCAATGCCATTCAACTTTCTGACCTTTGACAGGTCATTGGCCTCCTCTGAGCCTCAGTTTGCCCATCAGTGAAGTGGGGCTCATGATAGTAACAGGCCTCATGAGGCTGCCTTGGGCTCTAAAAGGATGACTGATTGGGGTTTTAGACGTTCTCTCCAGCCACATTTCTGCAACTCAGTCCTCCATGTGTGGAGGACTTCCATCATGTTCCAGCCTAGATGCGAATGGCCCCTGACCCCCTCCAGGAGGGTGCCTCTCCCAGACATGCCTATGTTCTAGGCCCCCTTCTCCAAGCTGACCCCCTCCCCCCAGCTCCAGACCCAACAGTGCTACCCAGGCCAAAGTCTCCTGAGGCGCCTCCCCGTCCAGAGCCCCCCCCTATCTGGGGCCCCCACCTTCTTCTTGGCCCAGGGTCTTAACCCTGTTTTTCTCCTCTCCCCACAGTATGTGTCATGTATACTCAAGGGATGGAGAACAAGCAGTGGAGGGAGGTAGGTGGCCCCTCCCCCACCCCAGAAAGGTCGCCTTTCCCTCATCGTTTGTCTGTCTGACTCTGGAGACATCCCACCTGATGTGTTTTGAACTGCAGCATCTAAGCCCCTGGGAAGGGTAGTAAGGCGTGAAGAGCATGGAGCTTTGTCCCTGCTGTTGTGGGACGAAACATGGTGGAAGGGAAAGTTCCCGCTCTCTGCAGGCAAGTCTGAGGAAGAGATATGCCCTGCCCTCAGGGAGCCCTAGTCTGAGGCGGGAGATGGAATGTGCCCTCAGGGAGCTCCAGTCTGAGGGGAGACACAGCCCTGCCTCAGGGAGCCCCAGTCTGAGCGGAGATACAGCCCTGCTCAGGGAGCCCCAGTCTGAGGGGAGATACAGCTCTGCTCAGGGAGCCCCAGACTGAGCAGGAGACAAAGGGAGTCCAGGTCCAACAAAAAAGATCTCGTCTGGCGGCCTAAGGCTGGGTATAGCAGCTAGCGCCATGTCTCACCTCTACAGCCTTCCCTTGGTTTCTAACCAACGTGCGCATTCAGTTAGGTGATTCCCTTGCCTGGAAACCTTCAGTGACTCGTCTCGGCTTTGAATCAAGTCCCAACTCTTTAGCCTGGCTTCCGAGCTCTGCCAGGAACCTGGGGAGTCCCTCCCAGATGACACGACAAGAATGACAACAGCCAGTAAAGCTTCAGTAGCCCAGACTGGATGGACAGACCTCCTCTTCCTTGTTGGTGGCTTGGCCAGAGCCTCGCCTGCCCTGCTCCCCACCCCTTACCCCGGGCATGGCAGGAGCAAGTGGCTGAAGGGGGTGAATTTTATCCATAAAATGTATGGGAAATATTTCCATAGGGGCTGGGCTGAAGTTTACTTTTTTGGCCCTCTCCAAGACTCTGAGCCAATTAAAGTGGAAACCAGATTGCTGGGGAAACATTTAGCCTACTGAAGTGAACTAATTACTTTTGAGGCCTTTTGGCCGAGCTTCATAGAAAGTGGCAGTTTGCTAATGTCGTAGTGATTCATTCAGGAAGGTCCGGAAGGGCCGCTTCAAAAGGGCACTGCTCTACCGGCGTTAATGACATTCAGTAATTGAGACTCGTCTCCATTTGGGTCAGGGTCCCTGATTGTCCACATGGCGTCGTTACCACCCACACCCTCAGGGGGGAGCGGAGGGAAGGCCGGAGGCCTTGCTGCTGGCTCCAGCCCTTTCTGGAAGTGGGATCTGGAGCAAGTTGCTTACCCTCTCTGTACCTCAGTTTCCACATATGTAATATGGGGATAACACCTCCCTGGAATGCCTGTGGCGAGGGTGAAACAAGGTGATGGATGTAAGGTGGCTGGCGTGTAGTCATTGCTCGGTAAATCTCATCGCATAGCATCATCCAGAATGCTCGGGACCTCCCGGTCACTCCCCCATCGGTCAATATTTGCAGCAGTAAGCATTTATGTGTCCCGGGCAACATAGCAGGTGCGGTGGGGAAAGAGGGAGCTAGTCAAAAGAATAGAGCTTCGCCAAAAGTGTGAGCCGGACTCGGAGTTTGCCGCCTAGAAGGGGAGAGAGTCACCTGTGTGAATAATCCTAACGCAGGAAACGGGGCGCAGAGAAGTATCAGTGAGAATAAGAGGAGAGTTCAGAGGAGAGAACGTTCCAGCCAGCACGCCCTGTTTAGCCAAAGCACTTCGCTAGCTCCTTGGACTTTTACAAATCAAATGTGATGAAATGCAAGGCATCTGGCTAAGGGGGGCATGGTGTGGGGCAGAGGAGAATGGGGGTCACGAGGAACTTCAGGGATCGTCTGGCTCCATCTCATCGGGCCAGGACCGGCCTCGGTGGTGGAAGCAGGGCAGGAGGGCCCCAGGGCAGTTGGGTTTCAGTGAAGCCGGGGGACGTGGCCCAAGGGCCGGGCAGTGCAGCTGGTGGCAGAAGCGAAGGCACGGGGTGGGGCCAACTTGAGCAGGTCAGTCCAGGGCTGGGTAGCTGGGCCAAGTCATAAGGGGCTATTTATAAAGGAGTGCTCGGGTTTAGGGAAACCCGTGAGGGGTGATGAATCACCAGGCTGGCAACAGTAGAAAGCCATTACTACTCCAGGCCTCAGGAGGTCAGGGGAAGCCGAGGTTTCTGGAACTGCAGGGGGACTTCCCAAGAGCAGCCCGGGCAACATCAGTCTCTTTCCACCCTCTGCTCTTCTGCCGGGGCCTCCCCCTGATAGAAACCCACCAGAAGCCCTAACATGGGGGACTGTTGTTGCAGTCCACGTGGCTCACCTCCCAGGCATGGGGCAGGGGGGACCAGGCAGTGGTCCCAGAGGGGCAAAGGGAGACAGTCCGGAATGGACAGCGAGCAGATGAGCGAGGTGGGGCAAAATAGAGGAAGAGGCAACTAAGAGAGCCCACTGCTGTCAGGCTGAGGACAGCTGGGGTCATGGGGTCAGAATATCAGTCAGAGCAGGAGGGGCTCTAGAGATCAGAGAGGCTGCCCCTTGCACAGTCAACACCGTGCACAGCCTTCATGGGGGATGGCAGAGCTCAGGGTTCAAGCCATTTCTGGAGAAGGGAAGATGCACTCACACATTTGGGGCCCTATTTCTTTGCCTGATCTCTCTATGACCCACAGAGGACGGTATCAGGAATGGAAAATTTAAAGCAAAAAAATCCAGATCCATCTCTGGAACTGCCCCTGGGATGGAAGACTGCTTTTGCTCATAAACAGGAACCGGCTCCCACCTGTTAGTTCATTGCAGAACGTCTGTTAGCAGAACCTTGACCGAGAGGTAATCATCCTGTGACCAGGAGGAGTCGAGTGCAGTCACAGCGGTTTCTGCAGGCAAGGTCCAGACCCCGGGGTTTGCACAAGGCTGCAGAGGGATGAAAGCTGTTCTCTCAGCCCCTGGCTGCCGGGTTTCAGCTGATTTTAACTGTTTGGGTCATTTTAAATGCCTTCTGAGAAAGCTCCATCTTCCAGCACCTAAATCTGTCAATGCGTTTTATGAAAATTGACTCGAGATGTAATTTTAGCCCAGGAAATCAAGCACTATTTGCATCAAGGTTGGCCAGGGCCTTCTGCATGCCCCAGGGAAGGCAGGATGACAGGTAGGAAGGGTCCCAGAAACCTTCTCACTGGGAGGAAGGACGTAATAGGGAGCGCCTCTCTGTTCCCATTTGAAAAATGTGTGGGCAGGCGATCCCTGCCCCTCCCTTGCCAGACAGCTGTTCTGGGTGAGACTGGGGGTGGGGCTTGGAAATGAGGAGCTGGGTCTTACGGAATCTTAGGGTGTCCCCTGCTGGACCCACACTGCCTGCCAGGGATTGGCCCCAGCGACCACGCCCCAGGGAGGCCAAGAGACAGGAAGTAACTTGAGTAAGGGGCTGTGGTATCCTCCAGGGAATAAAGCTATAGCAGTGAATCCTGGCCCTCAGAGACCTTATGGGGAGCTGGGGAGACCAGACACGGACGTGGAAGGATCTAAAAGCCTTGTTTTCTTCATCCTGGTGAGAGTGTGGGAACAGATCCTCTCAGAGGCCCCAAGTTCCAGACGGTAACTAGGCCGGGAACCATCCAGGTAGTTTAGATGTGAGTTCTCAGCACTTCTCAGAAGGGAGAGGTCCGGGAGGGCTTCCAGGGGGAGGTGGCACCAGACCTGGGACTTGAAGGATAGTAGGGAGAAGAAAGGGCATTCCGGGAACGGGGCTTCCCATGAGCAAAGCCTGGTGGTGGGAACGTCCTGTGTGTCCGGGAGCTGGCGGTGACTCAGTCTGGCTATGGCCCATGCTACGTTGGAGGGAGGGGAGAGATGAGCTGAGGAAGGGAGGGCCGTGCCCCATTGGGAACCAAGCTGGCAATACAAGGCCTTTGATTTAATCACAGTTTCCAAAGAGTTAGCGGTCAGCGAACAAGCATTTATTGAGCACCTACTCTATGCCACCCACTGATTCAAGCACATAGTGGAGAATAAGACAGGCAGAGTCCCTACTCTGGAGAGGCTTGCTGTAATCAGCAAAGAAGTTGGATAATTTCGGGTATTGTTTGATAAGTGCTGTGACAAAGATAAAATGGTATAATGAGATAGAGAGTGACCAGGCAGGAGGGAACTGCTTTCGTTAGGGGGCCGAGGGAGTCCTTCTGAGGGGCTGGTGACTCTAACTGAGTCCTGAATGTTGCCATGCATAATCTGGGATGTTCTAGGCAGGGGGTACAGCTAGGTGCAAAGGCCCTGAGGTAGGAACAAGCTCACTGCACTCAAAGGACAAGAAGGTGGCCCATATAATTTAGCAGTGTGAACAATGAAGACAGTGGGTGATATGGGGCAGAAGTCTGCAGGGGCAGATCCTATAAGGCTTCATAGGCCATGTAGGAGTTCAAACGCTGCTCTAAGTGTGATGGCAAACTATCTGAGGATCCAGTTTGTCCAATGGCCACAAGTTTAAATGTGAAGTGGAATGACGCTCTGCCACCACACTCTGAGCCTAATTTCGGATCCCTGATGACCCACATAGGACCCAGCCCCAGTCACACAACACAGACCTCTAGCAAAAGATTTCACGTAATGAATGGATCATTATTATTGCTTAACCCCAAAGCAGGAGACAAGCCTCTCTAGGAGGTGGGCGCCAAGGCAAGCGTGGGGTTGGCTTTCTGGACGCTCCCGTTTTTGCAGAGAGGAGTCTGCCTCTTCAAGGAAAGGTCCCCCTTGAACCTCGGGGCCGGTGGACAGCCTCTAGTGGCCTTCGCTCTTGTCCCGCAGCTGGATTTTCAGGGCCCTCCCTCGCCGTCAACAGGAGCAGGCAGTCTGGGACCCCAAGTCCCCACCTTTGGAGACCAGATGGATCACAAGCTCCCTGCTCACGGTCTTAGAGTTAGGGCTTTAGAGTCTGTTTTGGCACAGCAAGGGACTGTCACAGTGTCCCTTGAAATCCTGACTCTGTCACTTCCCTTAAACTCTCTGCGCTTTAGTTTTTTTTCCTCAGTTAATGGGGTCCCGATGCCAGCTCCCTGGGCCGTGGTGGGAACTTAGGACAGAATGGCTCAGCACGGTGGCTGGCTGTGCTCAACACTTGTAAATTTTATTACGCAGTCCTGTCTGACAAAGCTGGGAAGAGGCTCTGCCCCCTGTCCTGCTGCTCCCTCCGTAGGAGGCCGATGACATTTCCTAGTGCACCCCATGATCCCCCTTGGCCCTCACCACACCCCCGATGAGGAAGCAGAGGCACCGAGGGGTCCCCGCTTGGCCCAGCGACTCAGCTAAACAGGGTGGAGCTGGGATGTGATATGGTCTTCTGAGTCCGCCCATTTGGCCAGGCCGCTGTCACAGTGGGCTCTCCTAGATCCAGGGTTTGGTGTGGTGCGTCAGGGGCCAACTGTGAACTTGCATGTGGCTCCTGCCGCCCGGCCCCCCGCTCAACCAGAGATATTCTGTGAGCTCTGTGTAATACATTCGACGGGAGGCCAAGATTGCATTTGCAGAAAGGAGCTTGCTTTTCTGGTAAACCCCGAGGTTCTGGTGCAGGTCGTTTGGCGGCTGATAAACCTCTTTCCTATTTAGTGTCAGCGTCCAGGTGCCCTTTAGAGTTGTGGCTGAGCCGTTGAGAGCGTGGGCTCCAAAGTCAAGGTGACTGGGTCCAAATCCGGGTCACCATCTTCCCGGCTGGGGCACTTGCCCAAGAGCCTGCTGTGAGGCGTAAAGGAGCTGAGTGCCTGGCAGGAGACGGGGCTCGACAGTGGCTCCATAGTGAGAAACCCTAGAGTGAGAAACCAGAGCTTCACTGGGAGGAAGCAACCGTTGATGGTATCACTTCACACACCCTGGTGCCATTTGGCAGGAGCTAGAGCCATCCTGGGGTGCTCTGGAGGACAAGCGTCTTTAGGGCAGGGCTCGCTCAGGGCCCTCCCCCCCACAGGCTGCAGCTGGGCCCAAGGCTCAGCAGCCCTGGCAAGATCAGGGCATGGGCTGGTGCAGAGTGTTTAGCCAGCCACTTGGCAGCTAGGCTCATTGGTAAAAGGGCCATTCCCCCAGGAGCTGGGACTTTTTAACAGATTGTCTGGAACAATGGCTAATTAGGAACTGAGCCTTTTGTCAGGAAGTCTTTCATTATAAGCTTGGCTGCTGCTGCTGATGTCTGGGGCCAGAGAGGGAAAATTCTCTGTCCAGGCCTGAGCAGGGGGAGCCTCTTTGGAGCCTCTGGTCTCCTCACTCACTTTTGCCCTTCCTCGCCTAGAGGCCTGAACGCAACAGGAAGTGGTCTGGAAGGTACCAGGCCACAGAAGTCATGGTTCACTCTGCTTGGCTTTAGGCCAGCCCCTTCTCCTCTCTGGGCCTGGTTTTCCTCACTCACCAAGGAGAGGGTGCCCACAGAATCCTGGACCCCTCCAGTGAGGAACCTCAGAGAACTTTCCAGACCCAAGATGGTACGCATGGAACCAGGTCCTCTGTGCTCCTCCTTGAAACCCCAGGCCCTCTGTCCTGGTGCCCAGACCTCAGGTCATTCTCCAGCCTCAGGCACCTACTTGGGCCCCTGTTCCCAGCACCCAGCTCGCTGCCTTTTCCAATTTCTATTTGAGTCAGATTTCTGGCCTCTAATTTTAATCCCGGTGAACATGATTCATGAGGGGCCAGGGCTGGGCTCTGCAGCAGGGCTTTTAGAACCCCAATTAAGGAGCCATCAATTATATATGAAAATTATAGGGGAGCTCCGGCTGGGGAAGGGTCGGCAGCTTCGAGGTGGAGAGCAGTCTGTCAGCTCCGGCCTCCTTCTGTCCCAGGCGGCATAGCCACTGGGGGCTTTGCAGCTGGGGGGGGGGGTCTCTGGAGCTTCATCCAGCTGTAATTTGTAAAAAGGCCAGAGCTGCTTAAATCTGGGGCCGTGAACATTGTTCAGGCTTGCAGAGCCACCCACTCATTACTGAGGCAGGGGACCGCGGTGAGCACCATGGGACGCGATGGCTCCGTCTCTCCTGGGAGCCCTGGTCCTCCCTCCCCACCACTGGGTGCCTCTGGGAGGTCCTTCCGGCCTCCTGGAGCTCCGTTCTCTCATCTATAAAATGGGGATGACAATAATAACGTTTCCATGGGGTCACTGGTGGGGTTGAGAGAGACCATGGATGTGGAAGTGTTTGGAAGAGGAGCAATCACGGTACCAAGCAGAAGGAGGAGGAAGATTTGATGGAAGGAAGACATGAGAGAAACCTGAGAGAGGGGGTGACAGGCTTCTGAGAGAACAGGGCAGTGCTCCGGGCTGGAGCTGACCTGACCTCGGCTCCCATGGCAGCCCTTTTCCTAATTAGCTGTGTGACCTGTGTCAGCGCATGACCCCGACCCTGCTTCTCTGCGTCTCTTTTCTCATTGCTTGAGAGGAGTTGGTTCCTTCTAGTTCCAAAACCTTCAGGTTCTAGGTCACCTTGTTAATCAGCAAATCTTTATGGAAATCACAGGAGGGGCCAGGAGTGTGTGTTTGTGTGTGTGTGTGTGTGTGTGTGTGTGTGTGTGTGTGTGGTCTGTAGGGGTTGGCAGTGTGGGTGGGGGGTGAGCAGAGGAATAGGTCAGGGGCACTCACCTGTGCCCTGTGGCTTAGAGCCTCCCCCCCCACCCCCTGGACCCACAGGAATAGTCAGCAGGGTGGAAGAGAGAGCAGGCATTGAAGAAGTTCAGAGGTTCGGCTGCAAGCAGGAAAACAACAGGAGTAAAGGCTGGATAGGACACAGTCCAAGCCTCATTCACAGCATTGACCTCTTACTGGTTAGTGACTACATCAGCTCCTTCCTGATTTGGAACCAGGCCAGACAGCCTGGGTTTGAATCCCGTTTCTACCACCCACCAGCTGTATGACTTTGGGCAAGTCACTCCAGCTCTCCAGCCTTCTCTTAGTCCGTTTATCTGTAACATGGGGATAACAGCACCGCTTCATACCGTTGTTAGGAAGATTAAATGAGACAAAATGTGGAAAACACTTGGCACCTGGCTGCCTTGAGGGCTACCTGAGGGTTATTCTCCATCCTGAAGTTCAGCTCTGCAGCAGACGTTCCGGGTCATGTTTCACGCATATTCCCTTCGGTCCTTCCCTCCAGAGAGGGAATGATTTGCTCTGTCTTAGCAGTGGGGAAATGAAGCCTCTGAGGGGCTATTCTAGGTAGCCTCCCGTAATAATAAGCAACAGAACTCTGGCCAGTGGGGGTCCTAAACCCATGGCCTAGCTACCCCTCTACACCACCCTGGCTCTGGGCCCCAGTGCCCCCCAGCTGTGGGCGTTTGCAGGCAGTTGCATGTGGATTGTGAAGAAGAACGGTTCCAGGCTTAAGAAATCTAGGAGCAACAGAGAAAGCCTCTTCCTAGGCTGCCTTGCTTGGCACCCCCTAGCCTGGTCGTCAGTGTGTCTGAGGCCTTTGAAAGGGTCAAGGGCTCTCCTCCCCTCTCCACCCTCAGTAGGTAGCCTCCTCGCCTGAGGGGTCCTTCTGCTTTACCTCTCCTGCCACTGAATTTTTTTTATCAGCAAACCTTACACAATCTACTGCCCTCCTCTTTTTTTCTAGCAAAGGCCTTGGGCATTGCTGGACCCAAGTTTGTGGGAAGCCTGCGGACTGGGCTGAGCCTAGATCTTAATGGAGCAGCTGCTTGGCAAGAGCAAAGGGACAGCCTGCGTTTTCCCCTCAGCCTTGCCTGTGTGTGGAAGTTGTCTGGAGAGAAACCACTCAGAGCTGGGGCCTTTCAGGCATGGGAGGTGAGCAGGAAGTGTTTGCAGTCCATCGGGAAGCATCTTAGAGATAAGGCTGAGTTCAGAGACCCGGGAGAGACACAACTTTCTGGGTGCCTGGGCCAGCGTTGGGATTCAGGGAGGACCGGAGTAGAGAATCGCTAATTTACAGAGCTTGTTTCAGATCACGTAAGCCTCCAGCAACCCTATAAGGTATGGATAAATTGTCGTTCCCATTTTATGGAATAGCAAACTGGAACACAGGGGATTTCCCCTGGGTCACACAGCCAGTGAATGAGTAGCAAAGCCAGATCTGAACCCAGGAAGCTGGGCCCCGGCCTCTGGTCTCTTTACTTCGCCTTTCACCTCTTCTCTTTACTACTTTCTGTGGGAAACCCTAAGGTCTGTCTTCAAAGGTGGGATCAGTGGTTCTCAAAGCTTTCTGAAGGCATGCTTTCCTTTTGAGAAACTGATGAAAACCATAGCTCCTCCACCCGGAAAATGCAGACATGTACAGACATTTGCATTCGATTTCGGGGTGCCCACTTAGACCCACTTAGAGCTGATTCAAAGCCTCGAACCCTGACTCTAATCAGGTAGGTGTTCTTCCCTAAATGGGCCTCATTTTTGCAGCTGTTTGGGTGGGACCAGGATGGCCGCTTTCTGTAAAGTGGAGGAGGCTGGCATGGGAACCCCGGTCCCCGAGAGTCCCCACTGGGGTCCTTAGGGTGGGACAGCTGTGCTGAGACCCTGCATCCCAGAAGGTGGTCATGGGACATTGTGTATCTCGGCTGCACGAGCGTGGGTCACGCACTTTATTGGTGGCATGAGCGTTACACGGTGTTTCCATAGAAGGAGTGGGGTGGGGACTGTTCTTGGTTTATGTTCACTTGAGTTGGCAATTGTATGTGTTATGAACATGCTTGGTGAGAGAGAAAATAGATCAGTCAGGGCCCCAGCAGGAGAACGAGTTTCCTTAGTTGCCTTAACCGAAGAGATTTAATGGATTTCTTTCAAAGGTATGGGTGAGGTTGAGGAAACCCACAAGGGGGTGCTTCAGGACCCAGGGTCCAGCACTGGCAGGGAGCTGCTCTCACTCCCGGCTCGAAAGCCAGAGCACTGTTCTAGGAGAAGCAGCCCCTGCCAGAACCGAGGTGCCAAGGCTGGGTGAGAGGTGGGGGTAAACCTCTCTCTCCACCCATCTCCCATCTGCTTGTGCCTCCCACTGGCCAAACCCGACTGGAACTCACAGGTCAAGAGAACCAGGGTGATGGGGTTCAAAGGGGAAAGGGTCCCCTAGAGTGTAGAGCAGAACAGAGAAGGAGAGGGGTGGGGTGGGCACAGCCCCAGGAGATTCTCTGGCACAGAGAACAAGACTCCGAGTCGGTCCAGGCCTCATTGCCGGCCCCGTGCCCCACTGCAGGTCAAGAGGCCCATGTCTTGACAGAGGAACCCCCCCCCCCCGCCCCTCCTGGCCTCCTAGTTGGACATGGAATGGGAAGACCTTGCTTGCCTGATCTGGGTTCCCAGTCTCAGTCCTGCAGCAGCCCTTGTCCCAGGGCGGTTTGGCAAGACCGCTGCCCCCTCGCCCCCATAAATCTCGACTTCTGTGTGTAGCAGAGCCCCTGGGAGCCATTTAATTTTGTCCTCAAAGAGGTTTCAAGTCTGCTTTCCCTTTGAGGGTCTCACTGGAACTGATGATATGTAATTAATGCCGCTTACTTGATATTCTTGGGGCTTAGTCATAGAGGTTTTAGGAACCCGTGGGAGCATCTTTTGTGGTGTGTCAGGAGCTTTTCCCACTGGGTTTTGTTGCCAGGGACAAGACGTGAGCTTTTGAGAGGGCGAGTACCCTAATTTCCAGGCTTCGTACTCATTTGTCATTTGTACTTTCTCTTTCTTACTCCCTTCCTGGGACGCTGTTCCAGGCCTTGAGGTCAGGGAGGTCCCCCCCACCTTTCTTTCTGATCGCTCAGCCCCTTTCCCAATTTCACACCACGCCCTCGCTAGTCTGCACTTGCCCCTATAAGCAACAGTTCTTTAGGGCTGTCTGTATCAGAATCGCTTGGTAAAACGAAGATTCTGGGGTTTCTCTTCAGCTTTGCTAATCAGAGAATCCCTGTGCCCACTGGTGTTTGGTGGCCTGTGCCCTAGACCGTGAGCAATGCCATTCTCAGAACCTGGAGTGTGGACGGAGGAGGTCAGAATGGACCAGAGGGAGGGACGGGCACTTCCAGGGAGCTGGAAGAGTGTTCAGGGCTGGCTCAGCCCCAATTACGGATAGCAAAGGGTTAACCCACTCTCCCCTTCGCCCCCCAGCAGGATTTGCCATACAGTGTTCAGACTGTATGCTTTCCTGTGCTTCCCACTGCTACGTGCTAAAACCTCATCAGTCCAAGTCCCTTCAGGCTTGGAAACTGTAATTCTATGTGGAACGAAATACAGCCAAATTGATTTTTTTTAAAAAACATCAGTTAGGTTGTTTCCTACTGTCATTCATAGGGGTGTAAACTGGGCCTGACAGAGACCTGGTGGCTTCTTGGATTTTCAAAATCCAAGTTTTGGGTTTTTTTTTCTTTGTGATTAGGCCAAGTAATGAAGGCTATAAAACATCTTTAGTAAGTCCCTTGGTTGTAGATTTCACAGTTGTTTGTGACGGCATATGTTAATTACCCCTGCGTGCGGGAAATTCATCACTGCCCAGCCTGCCTCACTTGCCCCCTTTCCTCTCCAGGAGATTTTGGGGGCCCTTGGAGTCCCGCTCCAAGTCCTGTTTCCAGGGGAACTCCATTTTCTTCTCTGGCAGAGATCAATCTCTAGGGAATTCCCCTCTATTGAAGCTTCAAGTGCCATTTTAAAAGCAGCGCTCTCATCTTCCCTAATGGGTATTTTCCTTGGAGTCTCTGCGGAGAGTGGAGATTCGGGTGAGGAAAGAGGCGGCACAAATGCTTTCTCCTTCTGGACTGGGGTGTATCTAAAATTCAGCCAGAGGGATTTTTTAAAAACGTGTTTGGGTGGGCAGCACATTGAAGAGGAGGTAAAGCCCTTTCTTAAAGGAGGATTCTCTCACACCTGGGTGTTTACCCAGAATATTCTGCAAGAAAGCCATTAGGAGAAAATTTCCTTTTGTCTGAAGACTAGATGTATTAAGAATTAGAGCAGAAGAGGAAAATGCAGGAATTCTCTTGGAACAAGGATGGATTATACACTGTAAGATTGTTACTGAATTTAGGGGATGTGGCTGGAACCCAGTCTTATTCAACTCAATATCTACCCCATTGCCTTGCACACAGTGGGGCTTTTATAAATACTTGAGAAGTAAACCTCATCTTTATTTGGTTTTCATAGTGCTTGAGGACATTGGATGAAGTAAAAACATGGGCTTTGGATTACACATACCTGCACTGAGGTCCCAGCTCTGCCTAGCTGTGTGACCTTGGCCAAGTCACTTAACCTCTCTGATTCTCAGTTTCCTCACTTGGAAAATGGGTAGTAACTCATGGGGGTTTTGTGAGAATTGAATGAGATAATGATCCACTTGATCTAGTGAGCGTTCAGAAGGAGCTTAGTAAATGTTAGTTTTCTTTCTTCCTCCATCAGTGGTTCTCAACTCCAACTGCACCGTAGAACCACCCAGGAAACTGAGAAAACAGCTGTCCAGGCCCCACCCATTGAGATTGGGTTTCATTGGTCTGTGGTGGGGCTTTGAGCATGGGTATTTTTAAAAAGCTCCTGTTAAAGAATACATTTTTTTTAAAGGTAAAATCATGAATTCTCATGCAAATATAAAATGAACACACGGTAAAGATTTATTTAACTTGTTAGTTAAATGAAGGAACCAGGAAGATGTTACAGCTGGTTCAGATGATTCAACACACATTCTGTTGACCTTTGAGCAACACGGGTTTGAACTGCACAGGTCCACTTATACACGGATTTTTTTCAATAAATATGGTACAGTCTAGTCAATATATTTTCTCTATGGCTTTCTTCAAAACATATTCTTTTTTCTGACTTACTTTATTGTAAGAGTACAGTATGTAATACATACACAAAATGTGTGTTAATCAACTTTTTGTTGTCAGTAAGGTTTCTGGTCAACAGAAGGCTGGCTATTAGTTAAGTTTTGGGGGAGTCAAAAGTTATAGCTGGATTTTCAACGGTGTGTGGAGGTCCACTCCCTAATCCCTGCATTGTTCAAGGGTCCACTGTATATAGGCAATCAGGAATGCTGCAATTAATTTATAAATAGATGTGAAATTGGTCAGTATCGACAGGATAATAATCAAATAATTGCATTCCATTGAGCCAAACCTATTTACATTTTCTACGGATAAAAATCATTTGCATTACCCTGTGCTTTCTGGGATTTCCGAAGGTGTAAAATAGCTCAACAATAATGAAAGGTGCAGATCCCTATGAAGTCAGATGTCTGGACTCCAGGACGTGAAACGGGGACCCCCAGTAATCTGCTTTTGTGTCAATTTCAGTATCTTTCACATTTCCCTGGGGCTTCCTGTGTGCAGCCAGGGGAGACCCTGTCCTAGAGGTTTGTTTATAGTGCTGTTGTGACTCTATATTATAGTTATTGTTAACGAGCTGTCCCACCTATGACAGAGAAGTCCTTAAGTAAAGGGTTCATGTTCCAGTCATACTTGTAACTCAGCACCCAGCACGTTGCCTGGCCTATAATAAGTGCTGAAAAACTGTTTGTCGAATCCGTAATTGAGTCGGATGATACCTCTAAGAAGTAAGCAGGACACGTAGGATTCTCCCATCTTCTGATGAGGAAATTGAAGCTTTCTCCAATCAAGTCCCACAATTAGCTTGTGATAAGCTTGGGACTCAAACCCGCTCATCCGTTTCCTCATTCAACCTTACTTCATTCAACAGTTTCTGAGTCCCCACTGCATACCCGTCACTGGGAGCAGTGACCAGCTTTTGCCCTCGCTAGGGACCTCACGTGGAGCACCATGTGGCTTAGAGGCCATGGCCAGAGGCCTAGGTTGTGACTTGCACTCAGCAATTATTAGTTGTGTAACCCTGGACAGATGACTTAGCTTTTCTGTGCCTTTGTTTTCCCATCTGTAAAATGGGGAAGCCTACCATAAAAGGACAAAATAAGGTAAACACGGTGCAAAATGTGTCACACAGTTCATCATGCTGTAATCATCTGCGACCCTGAGTCTGCGAATCTGTTAAGCAGTGGCAGGTCCTGGGCTGCAAAAATGAGGAGGGCTCAGATCCTCTGCTGTTCGAGAAGCTCTGTCGAGTGGGGTGGGAAGAGCTTCGGTAGATCATTGTCAAGGGACATGTTAAGTGCAGCCCTAGGGGTGCCAGGTGGATTATGGGAGCACAGGGGAGGAATTGGGAGTCAGAGAGCAGGACTTCCAGGGAGCTGGGTCTTCAAGAGTTAGCAGTGTTCCCACTTAGGAGACCTACTAGGAGGCTGCTGCAGGGGTTGAAATCAGAAAATGGGGAGCCCAGACTGAGGCCACAACAGAAGAAGTGGGATAGGGGGATAGGAGGGAGACTCGGCCGGTGGAATTGATAGGAAGTGAGGACAAGACGATGTCAAATCTAGTGCTCTCAGATGACCCCACACTGCCTAGGGTGGGAGGTTTTCTCTGCAGCTTTCTAACTTAATTTAGGGTAAAAGTGAGGCTGGGCTAAGTCCCAGAGAAGCAGGCCTTGCCCACCCTGCAGGAGAGAGGCCCGCGTACTGGCATTTTTCTGGGCTGCAAAGCCCCGTTAAGGAGGACTGGTACTCAGGATTAATTTTTTATTTTCGCAATTACTGCCCAAACTGAAAAAACATGTTTATGTATTCAGAAATATTCACAATTTATTTAAAATATTTATCATGCACCTGTCTGTCTTATTCACTTGTAGAGTTGGTATCATGCCTTCCCTTCATGGAGCATAGAGCTCATTGCTTTTACACTTGATCTTTTAGCCCCATATCCCTTTTTTGAAACAAAATCTCACCAGAAATGTCCAGTGTGTTGAACAGATATAAGAAAAAAAAAATCCAAATGTAAGAGAGAGCTGTTTTGAAGGAACAGATGGCCAAGAAGCATGTCCCCACTGTCCTTCTCCACAGTGTGGGGAGACCCCACAGTTCAGAGCCCTGTGCACCAAAGTTGAGCCCAGTGGTTGTCAGAGAGAGGTCCCCCCACCAGCTGCACATTTCTGAGGGTTGCGGATTCTCAGGCCGCACCCTGAATCTATTGAATCAGAATGTCTGGGAGTGAGGCCTACAGTCCGTCTTTTAACAAACCCTCCAAGTGGTTCTGATGCCCAGAACTGGGAGTGACTTGCCTTAAGTCATCTGGGGAGTTTAATGGGATTCAACTCTTGAGTGCCTAATGTGTGTAAAATTCTAGAGTATATGCTGCAGGGGGCACCAAGAAAGTGAAGTCCATGTATTAGTTATCTGTTGCTGTGTGACAAATTGGCCCAGAGTTGAACAACTTAAACAACAGGGTCTTGAATCTGGGTGCAGCTTTGTGGGGTCCCCTACCTCGGGGTCTCCCATAAGGCTACAGTCAAGGTGTTGGCCAGGGCCTCAGTCGTCTCGAGCTTCTGCTGGGACAGAGTCCGCTTCTGAGTTCGCTCAGTGACTGTGGATAAGATTCAGATTCTTACAGGCGGGTTGGCTGACAGCCTGGCTCCTCACCGGCCGTTGGCTCAAGGCTGCCCTCAGTTCCTTGCCACACGGGCCTCCATAGGACAGCTGGCCTCCTTGAAGTGAGCGAGCAAAAGAGAGCGAGTGAGCATCCCCAGGACAGAAGTCATGGTAGTTTATAACGTATTTTGGGGAGTAGCTTGTGCTCTATTCTACCCATTAGTAGTGAGTCATGAAGTCTAGCCCACCTTCAAGGGGAAGGGATTACGCATGGGCAGGAGGTGGGGATCTTAAGAGACCCCACAATCCCTTCTTCTGCCCTTTTATTTACAGCTGTGGCATCAGATAAGTACACCCCTAACTGTGGAATCAGAGAAGGATGGTGGTCATAGGGGTGAGCACAAGTTCAGTGATGTTTCAGAGGGAAGTAAAACTCTCTGGGTGGAAAAATTGGGAAGGCTTCTTGGAGGAGGCAGCATTAACAAAGGATTTTGAAGAAATGGAGGACATGCCGCTGGCAGGAAAGAGAAGGCCAAAGTGAAGGGCTTGCTCAGGTATTCGGGTATCAAAATCTTACAGCCTGGGAGGAGCCTAGACAGAGGTAGGGAGACTAAAGCTGAGCACGGAGTCGGGGCCATAGCAGAGATGGTTTCCATCGTTAGATGGAGGCACTCTCGCCATGACTGGGGACAGGGAACGGTGACCAGAAGGCATGGCTTCCATTACTGCCGGGGCCAGGATTGAGGGGCTCTGAGCCCAGCGCTCTCTCCTGGCCCACCAGCCTGGCCCTGAGGTCCACACCCCATTTTCTCCTGCAGTTCGGACGCACGGAAGTCATCGACAACACACTCAATCCCGACTTTGTGCGCAAATTCATTGTGGATTACTTCTTTGAGGAGAAACAGAACCTTCGTTTCGACCTGTAAGTGGCAGCTGGTGCTGAGGATGGGGCTGGGGGAGGAGCCACTGATGGGAGGGGGCACTGGAGGACCTGGGGGTTGCTAGTAGTTCCCCTTACCAGGGAAGGGGGGGCCGTGACATTAGAGGGAGCTAAGGGTTGGCCCGGGATAAAAGTGACAGTTAGCTAAAGTCCAGCCCCACCCTCATCAGGAGATGGAAAAGAGGTGGGGAGAGGGAACAGGGGTGCCCCAACATTTGTCTCTCTTCAGTGTGGGAGGGCGCTAAGCAAGCCACCTGACTCTGGGGGCTAGTTGAGGAACAATCTTGGGAGGCCTCTGGGAGCCTTTTTCTCCCCCATTGACGTCTCCTTCTGTCAGAGCTATTCTGGGAGAGGGTGCCCCCCGGCCTCCCCTCCTGAAGAGGTAGCCTGACCGCTGGGGCCCAGAGCGTGTGCGTGTGTCTCACAAAGGTGCGAGTGCCCCTCTGCTGAGGTTAAAGATGATGATGGGGTTTCAGTCTGGTGAGCAGGTGGGGGAGCCTTGTCTTGTCATTTTTCCAAGGCCTGGGGGTGGTTAGAAAGGACTATATCCCAGAGAATTGTGGACAGAGTGGGCCAAAAGGGGGTTGGCGGCTTGCCGGAGCAGAGGGAAAAAGTGCCGTGGAAGGACATGACTTTGGAGAGACTATGGAGGACTTGCAGCCCATTGTGGAGAAGTCACCATTTTGGGGACATGTTAGAGAGAGAAAGTGCTGGAGCAGGGGTAGTGCAAGAATGGCTGCCCCTCAGCAGGAGGCATCTGGGCCTGGATGGCCCGTGGGGGGTGGTGAGGGAGGCGATGCTGGACAACAGGCTGCAGACTCAGCTCCAGGTGAGCAGGCTCCAGGTAAAGGGGGGCGCCCAGGTCCAGGTGGAAGAGGTGAAGGAGTTAATGCCTCCCTTGTTCTTGAGTGGCGAGGCCCAAGGTCAGGCTGGGCAGGCCTGGGCAAAGTGAAGCCATCACGGAAGGTCAAAGGCAAGGTGTTGAGCTCCAAGGGCACCTCTCCTTAGCTGGGAAGAGGGGAGAACAGAAGGGCGAACGGTGAAGGGCAAGGTGGCTCAGCCACCTGAGAAGCAGCCCGGGTTGCAGAATAAGTTTATTTTCTGTTTTCAGTCTTTAACGAGGCGTAACATTCACATAGTGAAGCACACAGATCTTCCGAGTCCGTCCCATGACGCTTTTTTATATCTGTTTACACTCATGTAACCATGACCCGGGTCAAGAGACAGAATATGTCCAGCCCCCACAAGGCTCCCATGTGGGCCTCCCAGCCTTTATTCCCAGAAATATCCTACTGTGTCAGAGCCTGTATTTTGGGGTGTAGGGGTCCTGACTCAGCTCCAGGACCCCGGCAGTTCTGGGCAGGGTGCCCCAGCTGTCTTTACCATCTCTGTGTGTTCCCTGCAGATACGACGTTGACTCGAAGAGCCCTGATTTATCCAAACACGTGAGTTCTGCCAGTGACTGCCCAGAGATTCTGAAACTCTCTTCAATGCCAAAGTCTGGGTCAGCCTCGGTCTTCACTTTGACACGGACCATGTGTCTGATGCTGCTTCTGGTCATTTCAGAGCCTGCCCACTTCTAGGCATGGGGTGACGGGGGAAGTGGGGTGGCTGTGGGCAGAGTGGGTGACACTGGTTTTCTCTATACTCTGGGTGTGCAGGATTTCCTGGGTCAGGCCTTCTGCACCCTTGGAGAGATCGTGGGGTCCCCTGGGAGCCGCCTGGAGAAGCCCCTCACGTAAGTGTAGAGGGGAGTGGGGCCTGTCTGGATTGCTTCCCCAGGGATGGGCCAACCTCCCGTCCACCCTTAGCTCAGGGCGGGGGCACAGCAATCTGCCACTCATGAGGGGTGATTAGAAATAAGGAGGCCCCATGGACCCTGCCTTTTTGCAGGGTGTTTAACTCAGTTAACTTGGAGGGACCCAGGTTTAGTTATTATAGCCCCATATTCCTGGGACGGCCTGAGGCACTCACTCTCTTGTCCACTCCTACCTCCCACCCTTGCCAATGTATAGGGGAAGGAATCGAAGCCCGAAGAGGGGACTTCTCCAAGGCCCCACAGCTAGGAAGTGGGAGAGCTGGGATTTGAATTCAGGGTTCTCCTCATATAGCCTATCCCTCAGGTTGTTCACCCTTGCCATAGACCAGAGGTGGGCATGGTGAGGTGCCCCTCATCTCACCCTGCCCCCCGACAATCTGCATTATGAAGCTGTAAGTGCTTTTAGGGAAAGTTGTTCCTCTGGGCAGGCCTTGGGGTGAGGAAACCCAAGGCTTCTGTCGGTGGAGCCTGCAGGCTGCTGTAGGGACCAGCCAGCGTTTGCTGGGCTGCGGGCATGCCCTCTCTTGTCCCTATTTCTCAGGAAGCCCTAGGAGCAGAACCCACATGAGAAGAGCCTGCAGATTGGGACAGGCGTCCCGGCCTTGTGGCAGGGTGGGCAGGAAGGGGCTAGCAGGCTGGGCTGGGCTCAGCCCCCTGCTTGCTTCTGCCAGATTCGCACTGGATGCCGTCCCCTCGTTGTGATCAATAAGGCCAGAATGTGTTATTGTCGGGGAGGGGGTCTCTCCCCCAGGCCCTTGTCTCTGACTGCCACTAACTCAATGGTAACTTCAGGCCCCCCAGAGAGGCCTCTCTGTCCCTGGAAAGGTCTCCTTCTCTGGGTTCACAGAGAATAATGACATAAACTGTCATTTGTTGAGATTAGGGAACAAGCCCAGGTTTGGAGGGCTCTGAAGTTTATAGAATTTGGGGACCTCAGAGTGAGGGTGTATGTCCGCTCCTCTCAGCTCCCAGCTGCCTGGGTCAAAAACCCACTTGTCATTTGGGCCTCTTTCCTCCCTGCTGTCACCCTACCCACCTTTGGTGGACAGGCACGCCTGCTGGGGGGATTGAGGAAGACCTCCGCAGGAGACGGCTGGGGAGGCAAGCCTTGGGGAGGCAAGCAAGATCTTGGAGATGATGGGTTGGTGAAGGAGGGGGACCTGTTTGCCCCACTGAAAATGTCAAGTGTCTCACTTGACCCGAGCACAACAGCTCCCTTTCACTGGTGTCTCTTCTGAGCCAGACTGCCATCGGCTGCTCTGATCTCACGGATTCTCTCAGGGGTCTCCCCGTTTCACAGTCCAGCCACTGAGACTCTCGGAGGTAGAGCAGTGGTTCTCACACTGCAGCAGCCTTCGGCATCATCGGAGGGCTTGTTAAAGCACAGATTGCTGGGCTCCCCCCCACCCCGCCGCCGGTTAGTCTGCTGTGGGGCCTGAGAACTTAGATTTCTAACACAGTCCCCGGGATGATGGCGGTGCTGGTCCCCAGACCACTCTTTGAGGACCCCTGAGGCAGAGTCACCCAGCACTTCACAACAAGGTTTGGGAGGAAGACCTCTCCCTCCTCTGGCCTGCGGCTCTTGGTCCTGTTTTGATGTTGACCCAGACTAGATACCTGTCTCCAAGAATTCTGGTGCCAAGTGCTATGGCCTCTCAGGACGGGGGTACTTGACTCATGGCATGTTCTCTCTGCCTCTCTCTCTACAGGATAGGAGCATTCAGCCTGAATTCCAGGACAGGCAAACCCATGCCAGCTGTGTCCAACGGGTAGGTCAGCAGACATCTCTGGCCCTGGAGTCCTCAGACATCCAGCTGGCTCTGCAGAAGGGTCCTCAGAGTCCAGGCCCAGGCCCTGCCCCCACTACTGTGCTTTCAGCCCTGGTGTTGGGGGGAGGGGAGAGGGAGAGGGCCACTCTGCAGCCAGCCCCTCCCCCATCTGGCTAGAGCTCCAGCATCCCCAACCCCAGTGGCTCATGGGACTTCAGGGAGCCGAGGTAGGGGCTGCTTCAGTGGTCAGCAGGGGCTGGACACTTGCCCTTCCTCTCTCCCTGGCTTGGTTTCTTCTGCCTCTCCCCTCTCGCCCTTCTCCCGTCCCTCCTGTTTATCTCCTCACTGCACTTCCCCTCCATTGTTTCCACTGCTGGATGTCAGCCTCCTTGTGGAATAGATTCTGCTAAATCCTTACTTTCTGTATTTGCTCACCGGCTGTGGTGGGCCAGCCTCACTCCCCGGGGGCCTCCACCCTGACCATCTGCTTTTGGCCGGCTTCATGCAACTATATGCAATAAAGACGCACCCCCCCCTTCGGTACTCCTTCCCTCTCCCCCTCTCCTGGTTGGAGGGAAGGTGCTCTCCTGAGGGTGTGGGATGGAGCAGGATAGGGAAGATCTGCCCCAGGTGACCAGCCTGGAGATCACCACTGATGAGCATTTTGGCTGAGTAAGCCAAGCTCCCCTGGCCTTGCTGAGAGCTCCTGGGAGCTGGGGTCCCGGCAGCCGGACTGGCCATGGGAGCAACTGGATATGGGAAAGGGGCCTCTGGGGGCCCTGGGTACCCACAGCCCAGGAAGGGTGTGGATGCTGTTTTACAAGGAGAGTATGGAAGCAGCAGTCAGGGAGAGAAGCAGAGAGGGAGGGCCAGAAAGGCAAAGGGAGAGAAAAAGGAAGGCCCGGAGCAGGTGGGAGCGGGTTGGGTCTGGAGGGGAGGGAAGGGAAGATGGGAAATCAAAGAAGGGCCCAGAGGCAGAGGGAGGAACAGATGGAGAAACACTGGCGGGGGAGGCTGGTGTGAGGATTCTGTCTCTCTGGTCAAACAAATCATATCTTTACACCCAGGGAGGGCCAGACCAGGGCGGGGGCACGCTGCCCAGCTGCCCATGTCTAGGGGGACAAGCTGGCAGGCCCGGTCACCCACCTGCAGCAGGGGAACCTCCAGATGAGGCCCCCACTCTACTCACCTGATGTGGGGAGGTCTGGGCTGTCTCAGCCTCTGGGCCCGGCTCTCCTGCCTCCTCTACTTGAGAGCCTCTCCCTCCAAACCTGGCACTGGGGAGAGCTCCATCAGTGGTTCTCAAAGTGTATTCTGCAGGCAGCATGCTGGGAGCCTCGAGGCTGGCCTGAGGTGTGGGGCTGGATTTTAGCAGTTTGGTGAAATTGCAAAGGAAAGGATGCAGGGAGGGAAATGATGCTCCTTGGGGGCCTTTCTCGTGCCACGCAGTGTGTGTGCACGTCCTTACTAATGGAGCCGACAAACACACTCCTCCTATGGGCGAGGAGAGCGGGGCTCAGAGAGGTACAATCATGAGTCCAAAGTTAAGCAGCTGCTGAACAACATGACATTTTTTTCTCCTTCCCAGTGGCCCCTGGCCGCACTAGGGACCCCCAACCCCGGGTTCGTCCCAAACACTGGAGTGGGATGGGCTGGTGCCTGAGGGAGGGGACCCTCCTGACCCAGGGAAGAGGTGGTACAGGTCCCCTGGGTGAAGCCCCACCTTGGGAACTCGCCCTCCTGGAGGGGTTCTTGGGTGGGCCTACTTCATGTCCTGGTTGCCCACCTCACTGAGTAGCTGCATGAATGGCCAGGCTCTCTCTTCCCTGGGAGAGACCCCAGCCAAGGAGTTAAAGGGGAGGTAGCCATGGGGGAGAGCCTGGACAAGCTGCCACCAGGAGAATACCAGCCCTTTTGCTTCACTCCCTCTTGCTGCTTGCTCTCCCACCCATGATAAATCAGAGTGGCTCAGAGTTGAAATGTTCCAGGACTCTGGGGGTCAGCTGGGTGCAGGGTGGGGTGGCTGGCCCACGAGGTCTTTTGCCCACAGAAGTGGTCTTTGGATGGAAAGTTTGAGAACCACTGGTCTGGAAGCCTCCGGGTGAGTCTGGATGCTTTTCCGCTTCTAGGACTTTCATTGCAGACACTACCCTTCCTGGTGGGCTCTTGGGGAGCAGGGGGCGGGCAGCTCCAGGCCTGGGGGGCCTGGCCCAGGAAACAGTGCCCTAGGCCACACTGCCACAAGTATTTCAGGAGACTCTGTCTTCTCGGGGGCTCTGGGCAGATCTGCTGGATGGGGAGGGGGGAGGATGAGGAGGGCCGATTCAGGGAGTGTTCAGACATTGTGTCTGTCTTTGTCTGGCTCTCCATTCTTTCATCTTCTCCTCTCCCAGTGGTGTCCCAGGGAAGAAATGCGGCACCGTCATCCTGTCCGCTGAGGAGCTGAGCAACTGCAGGGTGAGTGGCAGAGTGACTCCAGGACTGGACCCGGTGCGGGTGGGGGTGGAGCAGTGACAGAGGGCAGGCTGCTCTCCCTGTGACCCCGGGGCCATGTGTGTCCTTGGAGGGAATGTGAGGAAGACAGGGCTCCCCAGTTTCACCGGGCTGTCCTAGAATTCTGTAACATCAGAGCTAGAATGTTGCCTCCTCCTTTTATAGCTGAGCTGACTGAGGCCCAGAAGGGACACAACTCGCCCACAATGAGCAGCAGAGCCTGCTGGGCCCTGGTCCCCAAGCTTCTAGGCTCCTCCATTCCCCCGTCACGGTCTCCTCTCCCTGAACTAACACGGCTTTGGCTCCAGCTCCGGCAGCAGAGGGGCTTTTGCAGTCGTGAGCCTGGGTGTTTGGCAGTTACTCGTCATGTTTCACTTTTAGCTCTGGAGTAGGGTGACACCCTGCATGGGATTGAGGGAGTGAGGACGCGTGGTTGGCGTGTGCGAAGCCAGAGGCTGCAGTCCCACGCAGCCCTTGATTTTGCTTCTTCTGTGGGACTGTGGAGAAGCAGGAGATGGGGACAGGGGAAGGGGTAGCTGAACACAGTGAGGAGGAGCTCGGGGGACCCGACAGCTAATAGTAATGAGGAAACACAGAAACGATGATAGTTATTATTCATCAAGGGACAGGCATTTTACGTAAACTGCCATTACTCCTGACAACAATCCAAAGAGGTAGATACTGTTGTTAGTCCCAGTCCCATTGTATGAATAAGGAAATTGAGGCTCAGAGAAGCTAAGCCATCTGTTCAAAGACAATAAGTGGTAGAGTCACGGTTCTAATCCAGGTCAACCCGATTCTAAAACTGGGCTCATTGCCAGGCTTGCGTGCCTCTTAGGTTAATTAGGCGCCATGAGTGGAAGTGGGGTGGCTCCTGGGGAGAGAAGGAAGAGGCAGCCAGAGTGTGAACACAGGACCAAGCCTAGGGTAACCTGGGAACCCAAATTCACAGTCGGCTCAGGTAAAAAGGCCTAGGAGGGAGGAGGAGAAACAAGATTTTCTGACCTTCCTGGGACGTCAGTGCAACTATGGTTATTTGTTAGCTATAAATATTTACCATATTAGAAAATAAAATTGATAAATTTAAAAATATACACATTAATTCATTTAAAAATGACAATAGTTCAACCATTACAGGATAACATAAATAACAACTTTTTTAAAAAAAAACTGTATTTTCCAAAACAAAAGTCATTTAGTGAGAAGAGTGGCCTTGTTTTGCATTTTGTAAATCTCTTTAATGTCAGGCTGAGCAGAAGAGGGCTGGAGTCTCATATCTGCTTCTGCAGTCAATCCGTTGTGATATCCCTGTTGGGTAGCTTCTAGAAAATTCCGTGTCTTATTGACATTATTATGAAAATAGCTTTGGCCCCACGGACCACCTCTTGGGGTCCGTGGTCCATACTTTGAAAACTGCTGTTATAGGGGTAAAAATTGTCAGCCAAGATTAATTGAGCAATTATGCTGAGCCCCACACTGTGCTTAAGTGGTTTACATGCATCGACTGATTGATCTGTATTATTATAATGTGATGTACGACTGTCGGTAGTATGAGGTATTATCGTATCTCATATATTACGGTTTTTTATTTTATGCGGAGGTTAACTGACCTGCCCAAGGTTACATAGCCACTGGGTAGAAGAGATTTGAACCCAGGCAGTCTGGTTCTAGAGCCAGGGTCTTTAACCGCCAGGCGGTGGGGTCCCCAACTCTGCTTTCAGGGGCTTCCGGGGGGGGAGAATAAGACACAGAATTGCAGTACAGTGATGACCACATCAGCTTATACACAAGGGCCCATTCTCGGGGCTTCTGTGTCTGTTTACCTCAGTGGGTCTGCAGGAACTTGACAACGCCTGTCCTGACGCCCGGTCCCAGCAGAGGGCTCGGTCTGCGGTAGGCACTCACAGAGGCTCTCTTTGGAATCTGTGACCTAATGAATGACCAAATGTTTAGCAGCAGGTGATGATGGAAACTCTTACAACTGTGTATGCTGACCAATCCGGAAGTTACTGGGGGTCAGACAAGGGAGAGGGAACCCAGCTGACATTATAGTAGAGCTCTTTAAGCTCCTGGAGCCTCAGTTTCTCCACCTGTATGTTGGGGCTGATAGGGGTGCCTGGAGTTCGTGGAGGCGGCTGGGCCTAACAGGTGTGTGGGGAAAGATGGAACCTGAATTCCTTGAAGCCTAACTTGGGTTTGCCCCCCAGCTTCTAGCTCAGCTGGTGATTTCCTCCCTAGTTTCATATTAAATCAGGTAATCACAGCGCAAGTGCTTGGCCAATTCTAAAGCTCCCGACAGCGCTGGGTGCTGTCCTTGGTCTGCGTTTCCTGGGTTGGCAAAACAGTCACCTTTTAGTATTTACGAGGCGCCTCCCCCTTCCTCCTCCTGCCCCACCTCCCTTCATCCAGGGGTGGTAGCGGTTTTCCTTGATCTAAGCTGTTTCAAGGCAAGGAGGTGGGGGGTGGGCTCCCTTCCTTCCTCTTGAGATTGTCAGCTCCTTTTCTTTTGGGGCGTCTTTGGCTGCGTTGTGTCTTTCCCTAGAATACTTGTGAGGAAAAGAGACTAATTCCCAGCATCTGGCTGAATGAAAATAATTACATCTGAACCGCTTCGCTCCTGTGTTCCAGCTCGGCATTCAGTGGGCGGATCAAAGGAAGAGGGTGGAGTCTGAGGGGTGGTTTTTTTCTTCCCCCCCTTAACCAGAGCAGGCTTTCTCTCAAGTGAATGCGTTCTGCCTAAGTAGACAAACCCTCCCTCCATCCACAGGGACCGTGTGGGCTGCTGGGGACTAGCGAAGGCGCGGAGTGGACTCCGGCGGGTCGCCAGCTCGCTCCGATAGGTTATAGAAACAGCCTTGCTCCTCGAGATTTTAAATACCCAGAAAGTTGCAACAATCAGAATTTGATCCAAAATACTATTCACTGATCCTTGACGTTGACAGTGGTGACCTTGAGCTCCTGACGGGCCTCTGAGTCACCCAAGATTTAATTATGTTCAGCAGTAGAACCATCATTATTCCCTGTCATACTGACAACATTTGCATGGTCCGCAGGGTTGACCGGAGCCCCTGGTGTTCACAGTCTATCTGATCTTCACCGCGGGGCTGGGCGGTGGGGCGGGGTGAGCGGCCCCAGCCCGCAGACCCAGAGAGGCTGAGGCATCAGCCCCAGACTGCTGAGCCGTGGACTCCTAATCCTCAGGGAGTACTTCCCTCAGCCACGGTGAAGCCGTAAGCTTTACGGTGCAAGGAGCGGCGGTGGGCTTCGTGATCTTTGTGGGGCCAGGAGCCTTCAGCAGGCGTGGTGAGTGGCTGGGCTTCTAGAGAGTTCCTGGCCAGATAGCGCATCTTCAGGTCCCTGTACACACTGGCGAATCAGCTCACCTCTCACAAGCCAGGGGAGTCAAAGCTTCTCACCTGTGGCTGCCCCGGCTCCCCCCACCCCCACCCCTTAGGTATCACCAGCTTGCTCGTGTGTTCATTCGTTTTAGCAAATATGCCTCGGCTCAGTCCTTCCCCCCCACCCCCCAGAGTTTCCAATTTACTATGAGAGACGGAAATACCAACCAGCAATCACAGTACAGCAGGGGTCCTTAACTTCATCAGACCTGTTGCTTCTTCTTTAATAGCAAGTATTTTATAGCACTCTTTACCATCCTGAAAGAAAATCCATGGATTATACCATATAATAGGCCCAAATACATACACGTGAAGGAATAAGCCCTTGCAGCTACCTGGAAGAAGATGGGTCCAGGCAACGAGAACAGCTTGTGCAAAGGCCCTGGGGCAGGGAGTTAGTGATGAGTGACGCCAGAGAGGTGAAGGAATACATGAGAGTAGGAGGCTAGATGGTGCAGGACCTTCAACGGGCCTGCTTAGCAGTTTTGAATCTTGATAAAGTCAGAACAGACATCAGGGACATGTTCTCACTGTTCTCAGGAGAGACATCAGGGAGAGCCCAGAGTCTCCATGCGGGCCCCTAGGGAAGAGTCCTGGGAGGAAGGGAGAAAGATCAGGAGAAAGAGGTAAGGTGAAGCAGAGGGGAAGTGGGGAAGCTTTTCTGAGACTCAGAAGTATGAAGGTCGGTATTTGGGAGAGATGTGTGTTGTGGCTAGGATCTTGCCTGATCCACGACCAGAAGTCACACATCACCCTTTTACAAGTTAGTCTGTCATTTTTTGGTCTTAGAAATCATCCCGCTGGTTAAAAAAAAAAAAAGAAAGAAAGAAAAGAAAACAACACAAAAACATTTTTTCCTGATGCTAAAAAATAGCATGTTCGTAGTGGACGTGATAGAAAATACAAAGAGATAATCATTGTTGACATTTTAGTGCGTTTGCTGCATTTCCTCCTTTCTTCTAGGTGCTTATATAGTTTTTTTCTTCTAGGGGAGTTTTTTTTTTTTTAAAGATTTTATTTATTTATTTGAAGAGATAGAGACAGCCAGTGAGAGAGGGAACACAAGCAGGGGGAGTGGGAGAGGAAGAAGCAGGCTCACAGCGGAGGAGCCTGATGTGGGGCTCGATCCCATAACGCCGGGATCACGCCCTGAGCCAAAGGCAGACGCTTAACCGCTGTGCCACCCAGGCGCCCCAGTTTTTTTCTTCTAATTAGTAGAATATGGTATCTAGATTTATGTTCCCTCCCATGTCATTAGATATTCTTTGAAAACATGTATTTAATGGCTATATATTATTCCTCTATTATGGATGGCCATAATTTATTAAATCTATTCTCTTATAGGAAACAGTATCATTCACACCGCCACAGACATCCTCCTAGCCAAATCGTTCCATTTTTCTTCCTTTAATTGATGGACTTTGGTTGGTATCCCAGACACATAGGCTCCATGCGTGGGAGGGAAAACGGTCAATCTGGGGTTTTCAGCGTCTGAATGACCAAATCGACAGAGGTATAGCTGACGAGATTGTTTGAGAAGTCAGTCATTAAGACGGCAGAGAAAAACCCAGCTTGACCCCCACGTGGTTATTACAGTCAATGTGTAGCGACAGGCTCAATCTCCTAGACCATCTCCTACACCCACCATCTGTGTTCGAATCAGCTGTAGCCTACGGGGTCTTTGTGGATACCCCAAAACGCCTGCACCCCAGACCCCGCACTTCTGCAGTTTTATCCTGGGGAGCTGGGGCTCTGGGCCCTTCTGTGAATGCGGGAGCCCTCTCAGAGGTCACAGAATCACTCTCGACTCTGGGTTGTGGTCCCTCCTGCTGGTGTGCTGAATTTCAGAGTTGTGGCTAATGATTCTTTTTCTTTTTAACTGATTATCTTTTTTTCGGACTAAAACAGACAATGTACTAGTTCTGGGAAATTTGGAAAACCCAGCAAACTTTGAAGAGAAGCCAATAAATGTCACCATGGTTCCATCTATTGAAAAGTTCTTTTGAGGGGGTAGCGTGTGGGCAGGAGGGCAAAGTGAGTAAGCACTTGGGCTCTGGATCCATTGCTTACTAGCTGTGTGGCTCTGGGCAAGTTACTTGACTTTTCTGTGCCTCCGTTTCTTCCATTGTAAAATGGCTTTATTTACATTGTGGATGTTTTATTTGTCATGGGTTTTTGCACTGACTTTGATTTTTCAAGATGTCACATTAAACTCTTGAGTTTGGTGACTGAGCTTTTGGGCTCCTTCCAAATTTTTGCATTTACCTTACTCTTGTTCTGAGCCTGGAGCAGGCCAGCAAGACCCTGCTTCCCTTCTCCCTTCCTGGGTGTGGCTACCCTCTCCAGGCCTTCAGCCCACCTGCTGCCCTCTGGGCCTGAACTCTGACCTGCAGGGCCCTGTCTGGGTCAGGGAGGGCTACCGCTCTGGAGTAGGCCAGGCCACCCTGGAGAGAAAGGCTGTTTGCTGTAGTCTCCCCAGCAGCCTGATTAACATGCGGAGGAAAGATGCAAATTGAGGCAATCCTGCTGTTTTAGAAGAACTTAATATGTTTTTTTAAAAAGATAGGGCGAAAAGGCAGAAATTGCAGGAAATTATATATCACAGGAGCTGTTTATCTTCTCCACAGTTGATGCCAGAGAGGCATGGGGTTTGGGAAAGCACTCCACGTGCTCAGAGAGCCCCGCCTCCAGCTGAGGCTGCACACAGCGGGACCTCTAACCTCAGCCAGGACTGGCTGCTTCCTCATCCCGCTGGCCCTGTCCCTTTATCACCACCCCCCAGACTCTTCCTGGGGTCCATTCACTCACCTGCATTTAAGGGGAGCGGTCCAAGCCTTGTCCGTGTGATATGACTATCGACGTACCTCAGAGCCGCCTCCAAAAGCACAGCCCCCCCGAAGGTGGGTGGGGGGATGGGGCATTAAGGAGGGCATGTGATGGACCGAGCACCGGGTGTCCTCCGCAACTGATGAGTCGCTGTGCTCCACCTCTGAAACTAGTAATACAGGATATGTTCATGAATTGAATTTAAATGAAATTAAATTAAGAAGAAACAAGCCCAGTCCCCAGACAGCTACAGTTCCTTGTCTCAAGGACTCCCCATGGGGCGTGCACCCGTGAGGGAAGGAGCTTGCCTCGGTCACAGCCTAGAAGTCTCACTGCAGGTCTGCTTTATCCCCGTGCATTCGGCAATGGCACAACAGTACCGATGATCACAATGGGCTTTTGGCGAATGTTTCGGGGTCTAGATTGGGTTAGGGAGGGCAGATCGGGTTGAGCGGCAGAATCGGGGGCCAGCAACACCTCAGGTATTTGCCCTCAGCGGGGATAAGGTGTAGCTCACTGGAGGATTTTTCCAGTTAGCTGAATTTCAGAGCCAGGCTTTTCTTTCTTTCTTTTTTTTTTTTTTCTTTCTGTAATTTTAACTAGTTTGCACGGAGGAGGCCTTTCTAAAATGGATTTCACACTTCTCTGACTCCTCAAACTGAGGCTACAGAACATAATTAAACTTATCGGGATGATTCGGGGTCATCGTTTGGAATCTCAGTTATTAAGCTTCGGAGCCAGACTGTCTTGTTCCGATCCCAGCGTCTCCTCCTAATAGCTGTGTGGCTTCGGGCAAGGGTGTTAACCTCTTTGGGCCTCAGTTTCCCCATCTTTAAAATGGGAATAATAATGGTTCCTATCTCATGGGGTTGGCTAGAGGATTAACGGAGCTGACAGCCATAAAAATATCTGTTTACAGATTAGACAGAGCGATATCCTACCGCCACTTTCATAGCTAACACCAGTTCAACATTGGCGGTTGTGTGGGGTTCAGCCCAGGAGTAGATGGCGCTCCACAAATGTTGGCTCCCATCTTACAGCTGCTCCATGCCAGGCACCGTGGACCGGTGTTTGACATAAGCCCTTGGCTTTACTCTTCCCGCTGGGGTCCCAGGGGGCATTCTTACTCCATTCTCCGCCCCCCCCCACCCAGGAGAACAGCTAGGGTTAGGGGACATTGCTTGCTACTCAGTGGATAGGTGGCAGAAGTGTGGCTCCAAAGGGGGGGCCTTGGCTCCTGTGTACGATTCTGCGTCAGGTGCCGTGTGGGGACAGTGGTCGTCCCCGGGGAGCACTGAGTGGTCCTAGGAGTGATGATCTGTTACGTTCTGCATCCATGTTTTTCTGCTCTTCCTCCTTCCCTTCCTGACCTTGCAGGGCCTCGAGGGGTTCTCTTAGGAAGCAACAGTGAGAGCTCTTGCCCCTGGATTTTGTGGCATCGGTTTTGGTTGGTTCAATACATGTGTGTATATTATAGTCAACCTGTGCAGTGTGTTGCACGTGGCTTGCCTGTGTTCTTTCGGGTGAAATCCAGATGGGTGGGGTCACAGCTGGAGTTCCAACCAAGCCATATCCTGGGGAAGCGGAAGGGGCTCTGGACTCCCGGACTGTCCGCTGAGTGCCAGCCTTCTCCACTGCCACCCCGTCACGGTATGCTCTCGGTGCCATTGGCACCGAAGCCTAAATTGCCCAGCATTAAAGGACAGGGTCATTGGCCTGTCCAGCAGGTTACTTTACAGATAAGGAAACTGAGGCTGAGAGCCCAGAACTCGGGGCACCTTGCTGGGCTGTCCTCCCTGCTGTCCTCAGCAGAGTTTGAAGGTCAGTATTTTCTGGTGCCACGGGGAGGAGCGAGGGCCGGCTTTGTAAGCTTACGAATGGTGCAGTCCCGTAGGGCCTGCCCGCTCAGTTTAATGCCTGTTGTTATATTTCCCCTTTCCCATGGGCCTCACCAATTCTATAGCCAGCATTGGGAGGAGCCCACTGGGTCCCAGGCCGCCTCCTTTTTCTAGGCCATGGGAGAGAGCTCTCCAGGGAGACGTTGAAAATGCTCCCTCCCTCCAACATGGAATGGGATCAGAACTTTCTTCTGCAGGGATACAGTGACTGCAGGGGGCGGGCTTAGAAGGCTAGAGATCTTTCTGGGAGGCTGAGGGGTAAGCCCCGCCTGGGTGACCCTCTATGTGACCTTGGGCATATGACAGGATTTAAAGCCTCAGTTTCCTCATCTGTAAAATGGGCAGAGGAGTGGAGTTACTTCATATGGTCGTTATGCAGATTCAGTGAAATAATGTGCGCAAAGAGAAGGCTTCACACAGTGACTTGCGTGTAGTAAGTGCTCCGTAAGTCAGCCAGTCTCTTATCCCAGGCCTGACGTCCCAGGTTTCTCTGGAGGCTTTAGGATTCCTGGGGTCCGAGGCCTTGCGAGCCCCCAGTCCAGTGCCTTCTTCCTCTCAGGTAGGCCATGAAAAAGAACATGATGGAAGTCATTACCTGAGCCCCTCCGTGTGCGGCCACTGTGCCTCAGCACTGCCCCCCCCCAACGCCTCCCTTGAGTGGCCGCTTCTGGCCCAGGTTAACCCAAAGGCCAGCCCCTCCCTGCGCATACCCGCCCCGGAGTCTGAAGAAACCTGGGAAGGAGGCCTCGTGAACTGGCCTGCTCTCTCCCTCAGGGAGTGGAGTGCTGTCCCGGAAGAGATGTGACTTTGAAATCAGGTCATACGTGTTGAATTGCCACTCTACCAGTTATCCGCTGGTGATCTTGGGCAGGTTAGCTGCTTCCACCCCCTGCTTCCTCATTTATAAAAAAGCCACCAAGGATTACTTCAAGGGCTAAAGGTGATAAGGAGCTCGGGGACTTGGCCACACATACGGTATCTAGTAAATGTGTGTTGAACGAACGAATGAGTGAGGGGAGAGATGCTCTGTGTTTGTGATTGTCAAATGTCCTTGAGGGAAGGCATGTGAGGGGGTGGGGGTGGAGCAGGGACAGAGGCCACGCACGTTGTGTGTACAGGGAAGGGCAAGAGTACGATTAACCATAATAGTTTGCACGGACATGGCACCTGTGTGCTCCACACGCTGTTTCCAGCACTATTGTCATATCGACTCATTTCAACCTCACAACAAGCCTCTGAGGTAGGCTGCCGGTACCCAGTTTTACAGATGAGACAACTGAGGCCAGACAGGGTGAACAACTTGCTCTAGGTCACACAGCTAGAAAGGAATGGCACTGAAGCAGGCAGCCTGGCTCCAGCAACCATATTCTTTTTTCTTTTCTTTTTTTTTTTTTTTAAAGATTTTTTTTTTTTTAATTCTACAGAGATAGAGACAGCCAGTGAGAGAGGGAACACAAGCAGGGGGAGTGGGAGAGGAAGAAGCAGGCTCATAGCAGAAGAGCCCGATGTGGGGCTCGATCCCATAACGCCGGGATCACGCCCTGAGCCGAAGGCAGACGCTTAACCGCTGTGCCACCCAGGCGCCCCTCTTTTTTCTTTTCTTTTCTCTTTTTTTCCCCGGCAATCATATTCTTTTTTTTTTTTTTTTAAAGATTTTATTTATTTATTTGACAGAGATAGAGAGACAGCCAGGGAGAGAGGGAACACAAGCAGGGGGAGTGGGAGAGGAAGAAGCAGGCTCACAGCAGAGGAGCCTGATATGGGGCTCAATCCCACAATGCCGGGATCACGCCCTGAGCTGAAGGCAGACGCTTAACCGCTGTGCCACCCAGGCGCCCCCGGCAATCATATTCTTAACCATTACACCATACCCACCCCAAACCTTTGCCCATGCCCTTCAAACATGTGGGAGGTTGCCTTTTCATCTCTGCCATCATTTTGGTCCTCACAGCGCTGAGGGACACTGATCTCACGAGACCGTCTTCCCCCATGAGAGGAAGGGGACAGTGTGAGAGCTAGGTGACTTCCCGACAGGCCCTGGCCCTGAAGGGCAGGCTGGGCCCCGGGGGCGAGAAGACAAAGCTCTGAGCTCTGGTCAGATGGCAGCTGATCTGTCAGGACGCAGACCTTTCAGGTGGAAGAGGCCACATGGGGATGGATGGAGAAGAGGGCATGGGGGCACTTCTGCCCAGTGCCCTGTTGGCCGCAGCAAACTGAGGGGCTGGGCCACATGAGGGGAAGGGTCCAGCAATTCTCACCAGGGCCTGGGTACCTTCTTTGTGCTCTTGGGCTGAGTGTGGCTTCAGCCAGGGCTGTGAACTGGTCAGGGCAGTCAGATCCCAGGGCTCGGCCTGGTGAACTTGGGGGAGTCGCTCCCTGCTTTGAGCCTTAGGCTTCCCAGCTGTAAAACGGGCCGTATCTACCTTAGAGAGTTGGTTGGGCCTCTCATGGATTAGTGGGTTTGAAAGTGATGTCCCATCCTTTTTTTTTTTTTTTTTGAGATGTATTTATTTATTTGAGAGAGAGAGAGCGCAGGGGAGGGGCGGAAGGAGAGGGAGAATCCCAAGCAGACTGCCCCCTCAGCACAGGGGGGCTCGATCCCATGACCCTGAGATCATGACCCGAGGGGAAAGCAAGAGCTGGGTGCCTAACCAACTGCGCCACCCAGGAGCCCCAGCGATGTTTCATCTGGACTGTCCTCTAGGAGCCACCCAGGGTGTGAGGGGATGAGGCGGTGTGGACAGAGTGAGGGCTCTGCGGTCGGCAGACCAAGCTCGGAGTAGCCCTGGGTGGGTCGCGTCGCCTCTCTGAGCCCCCCGGGGAAAAAAAGTAACAGATTCGCACACATCAGTACTGATGTGCCTGCACTCCGCCTAGCGCTCTGTCTTTAGTCCTCCCAACAGCCCTTTGAGGTGAGTGCTGTGATCAGCCCCGTGTTACAGAGGAGAAACTGAGGCTTGGACAGGTTACCTCCCTTGTCTGAGGTCACGCAGCTAGAAAGTGCCCCAGGATTCAAACCCGGGCAGCCGGCTCTAGAATCCACCTGCTTCACCCCCGGCAGCCCCCACCCCCACCCCGCCACCAGCCACTGCTCTGTCAGACCTGCCTGGTGGGGTTGTTTGAAGATGAAATGAGAGCCCCCAGTAGCCCAGGGCCTGGCCCTCGGTGGGTGCGGGACAAGCGCAACATGCTGTCCTTTAACCAGCTCGGTGCCCAGAATCCTCCTGTTTTCCCGGGCCTTGGGGTTGCGTTTCCATGGGGATTGAGGCGCCCTCCAGGCGTCTCCTGCCTCACACCCCTGTTCTCCCTCCTTCCCACCAGGATGTAGCCACAATGCAGTTCTGTGCCAACAAGCTGGACAAGAAAGATTTCTTTGGGAAGTCCGACCCCTTCTTGGTGTTTTACAGAAGCAATGAGGATGGAACGTAAGTTCCCTGACAGTACTTCACCCCCTTTCCGGCATCAGGGAGGGACGGGTGTGGTGACTTGCCAGGCAGGGGGGCTCCTGCTCAGGGTAGAAGCCGGGGCTCCGGGGGTAGTGCCCCGACATGTGGTTGGGAGCGGAGGGGGGAGGGGCAGCTCCCAAGCCAGCAGTGCCATTCTGAGGGTCTCAGCAACGGTGGGTGCTAGGCGTGTTGGAGGTGAGGGGAGTGGGCAAGAGCAGGGCTAGGGTGGGAACAAGGGGCTCCTCCGATAGCCCCTCCCTTCTTCCTCAAATCAGTGCATGTCTCCAGCCCACCCCTCCTCCACCCACAGCCCTCTGAACACCCCACTACCACACGTGCCCCCCACCCAACTACCACACGCCCAGCACGGCACAGCCGGACCGTGTTACCTGCCCAGCCCCACACCTTGCCGTAGGCTTCATTCAAAACCTAACGCGTCTTTAGAGCCCCCATTTCCTCCTCTCCTCTCCCTAATCTGGAAGCCACCCACAGTATGACGGAAACACACACAACACGGCGACAAATGTAGGTCAGGCACGCACACGGATGCACGGATTCTAGGTTGAGGGTCTGGGGACCTTGGTCCACCCCACCGACTCGCTGTGGGACCCGGGGCAAGTTATGCCCCCTCTCTGGGCCTATTTTGTCATCAGGAAAATGAACCAGTTGGATTAGGCCGTCTGCACGGTCTCTTGAAGCCGCACAGCTCTGGGAGGCCGTGGCCACTTTCGGCCGGGCTGCGGCAGAACCAGGAAGCGATGGGGCCAGGGAGGTTAATTAGAGAAACACTGCTGGAGAAGGGGAACTTGGAAGCAGGTTTGGAAGGAGAGGGAGAAAATGGGTCCGTGGGGGAGGAGCGGGAAGAATAACAGGCCAGAGAAACGGCGAGTACAAAGCAGGGGTGTCCGGAGTGGAGGGCAGAAAGGCCTCCTCCAAGTTCGCCTTGATTCTGGAACTCTGGGTGTGCGCGTGTGTGCGTGTGCGTGTGCGTGTGTGTGTGTGTTGGGGGGCAGGGAGGAACAGGGAGGAGGTGTGTTTCAGTTCCAGAGAAAACTGATTTTAAAACCTGAACGAACAAAACAAGGGAAATTAGGTATGATCATTTGCATAACAAAAGGAGTCTTTGTCTCACCAAAGGACTCCCAGCAGGATTTCTTTAAATAATTCTTGTTGACTTCGACTTGACTTGAGGGAGGGAGGGAAAGGGCTGAGTGATGTTTCAGACGCCCACGGAAATGTCCACACAGGTCCGCTCTAGATAGGCGATGCCTGGTCAGGCTGGGTCTGTCTCGGAGGTGAAGGCCGGCGGGCCAGGAGAGGGGTTTGGGTTTCGGAGTAGGAGAGGGGTGTGTTGCAAAGTGTTTGCCAGTGATTGTTCTAGCAGAGCCTGTGTAGGATGGGTGGGGAGGGGGCAGGGAAGAAGGAGAGACTCGTGACTGACACCGTGAACAGGTGGGAGGTGCTGAGCGCAGGCGAGCCTCGGTGGGGTGGGGGGGAATGCAGGGAGGAAGTGGGGAGGGGAGGACGGGGGCAAAAGGACAGTGAGCAGACCTCACCAGGCAAGACTGGGGTGGCCACTGAAGTCAGAGCCCCTCCCCGGTAGTGGAGCTGTGGGAAACCCAGAGTGTTAAAAATGGCAAAGGAGCTGGTCAGATGGGGGAGGCGGTGTGAGTTTATTTGGGGGCGAGTTTCACTTGAAGCATAAGCTGGATCTCTCCAGGAGGGGACACCAAGGGCAGCGGGAGACACCCACCCAGAGGCTCCCAAAGGGTGGGCCAGTCTGCGGGCACAGGTCAGAAGCCGCCCTGGTGGGAGCAGGGTGATTACCCAGGGTTTGAGCAGAAATGAGTAGAAGGTTTGGGAGACACCCCCATTTAGGAAGAGGTCAGGAGGAAGGTTGTTGGTGAGGGAACCCAGGGAGTGGAATGTCCTGGAAGGAAAGGGGAGGAAGCATCCACAGAGCACCCACTGTGCTGCGGCACTGTGGAGTAAGTATGTGACAGAGAGCAGGGCTCTGGTGGACTGCCTGCTGTGTGCCTTTAGGCAAGTCTCTTAACCCAATAGAACTTTCCGGAATGATGGACATGTTCTGTGTCTCACTGTCCAGTACAGTTGCTATTAGCTACATGTAGCTGTTGAGTATGTGAAACGGGGCTCGTGTGACTCAGGAGCTTAACTTTTAATTTAATTTAGATTAATTTCAAGGTAAATAGCCCCATGTGGCTAGTGGCTACCAGACTGGACAGTTCACCTATAACCTCCCCCTCAGTTTCTTGGTATGTGCAGTGGGGATAATCCTACCACCTTCTTCACAGGGTTGCTATTAGGACCAAATGAGCTCATATGTGTCATGAGAATGGGGCCTGGCAGTGTTAGCTGCTGGTTCCCCCCACCTTCATTTTACAATGGAGGGGAAGCTCAGAGAGAGAAAGCCACTTGCCCAGGGCTGCACAGCTGGCAGGAGGGGCCCTGGGACTGGAGCCTCATCTGTCTGACCCCGTGGGTTCATAATCTTCCATACCGCGCCCTGAGTAGATGTTGGGGTGAATTGAGTTGAGCCAGGAGATGTCTGCAGGGACCATTTCCGTGCCAGGGCCCGGCCCCCATGGCAAATGTAGCAGGGAGGCGAGGGGTCTGTGGATTTGGTGATGAGGGGCTTGGGGGACCTTAAAGAACTCAGCTTCAGACCAGAGTCTGAAAGCAGAAACAGGACTTCACAGGGCTCAGGGAGAAGCACGGACGGAGGCAATTGGGCTTAGAGCTGAGAAAACGGGCCAAGAAATTGGTTGGCAAGGGAGAAGAGACAGAGAAGTCGGTGGGTCCAGAGAGAGGGAAGAGCCGGGAGGGGCCACAGCAGGTGGGTGGAACTGTTCCAGGTAGGAGGTCTCTGGAGCCCGGGCTGGGCCTCTGCACACTCGAACTGCCCTTCCTTTGCAGCCCAGTGGCTGCTCCTGATTCTCCCTCCCGCGCCCCCCTCCCCAACCCTTTCCTCATCCTGCCTTAACTGCCTGCCCCAACTTGGGCAGCCATGGCCACCTCCTGTCCCCGTCCCCATTCCTGTCCTCGTCACCAGCTCCGCGGTGTGTGGGGAGGTCTCCCACATGTATCTCCACACTCCAGTGGGCGAGCGAGAAGGAGCAGAGAAGAGAAACGCTGAGCCTTGGTGACAGGAATGACATTTTGACTTGAAAATTGCCAGAGAAGAAATGGCAGAGGCTGTGTGGGCACGGGTGGGGCCCAGGCACTTTCCAGGGTGACCTTTCCAGGCTGGGAGGTGGCTGGGGGGAGGCTGGGAAATCTCAGGGGGACAGCCTCTGCCCCCAACTCCGCTCTGGCTCCTGGCTGCCCCTCCGTGTTGGCAGGGCAGGCTGCCAGGACGGGGCCAGCAGGCATGGCATGGGGAGTGGGCAGGGACGCTGGATTGGAGCCCGGCGGGGTAAGCCAGTTCGACACTTTCCGTTTGCAAAGCAGGCTTGTGGATTCAGACTGGAAGAGCTGAAAGTGTCTTAAAGATTGTCTAAGCCAGGGGCCTCACTTTCACTGCCTTTGAAATGCCAGTGAAAGCTGTGGAAACTCTCCTCTGAGACATACATCTATTCATTAGTTTGTTCCAAAAAAAATATTTAGTGAACACACTTACTCAGTGCCAGGCACTGGTCTGGATACACCAGGGATCAAGGAGGACCAAACCCTTGTCTTTACAGAGCTTGCATTTTAGTGACAAACCATAAAATAAATAAGGAGAAACATAGACTATGTCAAATGTCAAATGATAACAGGTAAAATAGAAAAGAAGCATGGAAGGGGACTAGGGGATGTCAGGGTCAGGGGACCAGGGGTTATACATTTTCCATCAGGCAGGTGCTTATATCAGACGGATGATGAATGAGTAAAGACCTAAAGTAAGTGAGGAGGTGAGCCGTAAACATGGGAATCTGGGGAGACAATGCTCTAAGCAAGCATATCAAAGTCACCCACCCAAGTTCACCCCGATTTCAGGGGTTCACAAACCCCTAAATCCCATCCACGGATCCTTCCGTGGATCTCAGATGAAGAACATCTGACAGCAGCCAACTCCCTGAGTTTACAAGGAGGGATCGGCTTGTTTAAGGTCACACAGAGAGGCGGGGGAGGGGGGCAGAACCCATTATCTCCTGACACTCCCCACCTGCTGCTGGGAATCCTCTCTCAAGTGTCACCAAGAAATGGCCATCTATGGGGCGCCTGGGTGGCTCAGTCGGTTAAGCACCTGCCTTTGGCTCAGGTCATGATCCCGGGGTCCTGGGCTCCTTGCTCAGTCCAGAAGTCTGCTGCTTTCTCTCCCTCTGCCCCTCCCCCTGCTTGTGCACGCTCATGCTCTCTCTCTCTGTCTCAAATAAATAAATAAAGTCTTTTTAAAAAAATGGGCATAGTTAGTGCCTGGATGCTGCTGGTGACGGGCAGCTCATCACCTCATGAAGCCCTGGCTTCCACTGTGTGGCAACTACGGAGATTAATCGGTTGGTCCCTCTGTTGACCTGGATTCTGCCTCCCTTGGTTCGGACCTGACATCTTCCGTCTCTTCTTCACCAGGTTCACCATCTGCCACAAGACTGAGGTCATGAAGAACACCCTAAACCCAGTCTGGCAAACCTTCTCCATTCCTGTGAGAGCGCTCTGCAACGGGGACTACGACCGGTGAGATGAGAGCCTGTCCCTCCCGCTTGTGGGGCGTAGGGTGTAGGTGCGGGCTGACCAGGCAGTATGGATGGAGCCCCCTGTGGCTGTGCTGTCCCTGTCCCTCCCTGCCCTGGGCAGTGTCTGCCTCCATCTCCTCACAGGCCCGCCTCCCCACCCTGCCCCGCCGCTGTCCCCCTGGTCTGGCAGCCCTCCCCCGGACCTCCCCAGACTGGGGGAATGAGGGGCCGGGGAGCCCCAGTGGGTGCTGGGTGTGCCGGTCTGGAGCTGTCCACAGCCGGTCTCTCGATGATTTCCAGTGGAGGGGCAGGTGGGGGCAGAATGGGGTTTCTAGATGCAGGCAGGGGTGGCCACAGCAGCCCCAACTCCTAGCAGATGGACCCTGGGGAGTCAGGACCCCAAGATAAATGGGGTATGAGGGGCGGAGTGTGGAGCATTTGTGGAACTTGGTTGATGTGCCGCAGCCTGCTCTGGTTGCGCGTCCGCTCTCACCGTCATTGTTCGAGTGTAGGTTGCTGCGTGTAGATACCGGGGACCCGGTTTCTAACCCTGGCTCTTTGACCAAAAAGTGCTGTCAACCCGGGCAAGCTTTGACCTGTCAAAGCCTCAGTTTCCTTCTCTGTAAAATGGGTTTTAAATGTCCACCTACCTTCAAGGGCTGCTTAGAAGCTCACGTGCCACAACCTACACAAGAAAGCCGGGGTGTGCATAAAATACCAAATCCCACGTTTTGTCCACAAATGTTTATTGACTTCCTAGCGTATGCCGGGCACCGCGCTAGATGCTGGGATATCAGCAGGAAACCAAACACACGGTCTTTACCCTTCACCCAACCTTGTGGAGATNTGGGGTCGAGAGACAGAAACAGAAGGGTGACAGGGAGCCAGAGTGGGCGGCTGTGGGACAGGCACGGCAGTGCTCTGCCAGGGAAAGAGGAGGACAGAGAGCTGGCAGAGGTGACGTGCCGAGGCCCTGCACAGGTCGGGAACAGGAGGGAGACACGGAGATGGTAGAGAGCTAAGAGGATACCTGGAGAGGGCGGCTGGGGGCAGGAGCCAAGAGGGGAGAATCCAAACAGAAGTATCAGCTCCTACTGTGGAGAAGGGTGTGTGTGTGTGTGTGTGTGTGTGTGTGAGAAGCAGGGAACTGTGAGGAAGGATAGTTTACTCGGCATGATGAGGGTGGAAACCAGTTAAGATCACTGAGTCTTTCAGACATGGGTCGAATTGTGCCCTAATTGGTTTAAACACATTATCTTATTATGTGAATTTAAGTTTCACAGTAACCCGAGAAGTTGGGTCCTAGTGCCACGCCCATTTCACAGATGGGGAAACAGAGGACTGGAGCCTATGTATCTTGCCAAAGTGAGGAGAAGGTCCATTTCCCTTCTCCGGAAGCTGCCTTCTCCGAAGGCAGGGTGTCCCCCCACCCCCACCTTTGCTGTGTCTCCAGTTCAAACCCAAGCAAGACAGCTGAGTGGAGCTGGCGTCAAGGGCAGAGCCAGGGCAGCCCTCCCGTGGGGTGAAGTGGGTGATGACAAGAAGCCCTTCCCCAGCCCTTCCTCAAGTCCCTCTACTCTCTCCTGGAACATTCTGTAACTTGAGGATTTATTCCCCCTTGCGCCAGAGTCTCGGTCCGGCTGCTGTCCCTCGCTCACACCTTAATGTTGAATGAGTGAATTTGAAGAGGGTGCCAGTGTCGCTGCCTGCCCCAATGAAGCCCGACACCCCTTTTCTTCCCCGAAGCCGCTGGGACTGTTGGGCTGACTCAGTCAGTTTAGGGCCCACCCCTGGGGACCTGTCAGCCGTTACCTCTTCCTGCCCCGGAGAGGCTCATTAGGAGGCAGACGAGTGGCTCCGCTTGGGGGAGGCTATAGATAGAGCTGTCGGTGTGCGGCTGTGCCGAGAGGGAAGCCCGCGGTCTTGGCTGGTGTCCCTCAGCCCTGCTGGCCTGCTGAGGCCCACACAGACCCAGCTCTGTCACTGCAGCCCCAGGCAGCCGGAGACCCACAGGACACTGGCTCCCGGCCCCAGGCCTGGCTTCACAGTAGAGCTGCTGCGTGATTTGGGGAAAGCCACACACACTCCGGGCTTGCCTTTGTGATTCTCTGGAAGGACGGAATTGTTACTTCGTGGTAACTTCACGAAGTTGAGAGGTCTCAGGCGACAGAGATTTAATAATATTTACATTACCTGCTATATGCTAGGCACTGTTCTAGGAGCTGAAGATACAGCAGGGAACTAAGCAACCCAAACTCCCTGGTCTCGTGGAGCTGACATTTTCATGGTGAATAACAATTGTTTAGGAGACAGGGGCTTGGATGAAAGGCTGGAACAGAACATGTGTCCAATACTGCTGTGAATGACGTGTGAATGACGTAGTTGACTTCTCACAACAACCCCAAAGTAGGTGCAATTATCCCATTTTACAGAGAGGTAAACAGAGTCCGGGGTGGTGGTGGGGGGTAAGCCAATTGCCCAGGGCTACACAGCCGGTACCTGCAGCCTTCTCTGGTTCCCTCACTGCCTCCCAGATTAGGGGCTCCGTGTTCTGAGCCTTTAACGCCAAATAAGATGTTCGTCTTGTGGGTAGCAGAGGCCCATTTCATTGTGCCACACCCAGGAGCCCCTCCTCTAGAGTCCCGTCCACAGAAGTCACAGTTGGTCTGACGTGAGCCTTCATTAGGCCTGTGCTAAGGGGCTGTGCCTACAGCCCACGAGTGGCACGTGAGGTGTCCAGCCAGGGCTGGACAGGAGTAGTCGGAGCTGTGTGTGGCTGCTGCCGCTGCCTGGCCCTAGCCTAGGCACCAGTTCCCTTCCCTCACCTCCTCCCCGGGTGCTGGAGGCTGCAGCCTCGGAGCTCATCTGACCCCCAAGCTGGAGCCGTCCCCGGAGGTTGGGCTGAGTTTTCACAGGAATCTCACACCCAGGGGTTTCAGCCTCAGCTGCAAGTGAAAATTCCCCAGGGAGCTTCTAACAATCCCCCTGCCTGGGCTGTACCCCAGACCAACTGACTCTGAGCCTCCGGGGTGAGGGTGAGGCCAGGGGATCCAGTGAGCAGCCTGGGTGGAAACCCAGCGCTCTCCTCCAGAGAAGTTCGGTGGCTCAGGCTGCGCATTCCAGGCAGCCTGCTGGGGACTTGCCAAAACTAGCCGTACCTGAGTACCATCCAGACCAACTAATCAGGCCCTCGGGTCCTGGCATTTAAAAAACAAACAAACAAACAAAAAACTCAGTGATTCTGGGGGGTATCCAAGGCTGTGGCTATAACTGGGGTCCTCCTACAGCCTCTGAGCATGTGGCTGTCACTGCTCCAGTCGCCTGAGGGGCTCGTGTTGGTGGTCTCAGGAGAGGCCCTCCTTGCTGGGGTCCCTGAAAATCCCCTGCAGAGCCGCGCGGCCCTGGGAAGGACTGGGGGACTTTGGCATTGTGGGGCAGGGTCCTGGCCCCGACCCTCGCCAACTCTGTGACCCTGGGCACGTCCCTTAGGGCTCAGCTTCCCCATCTGAAAATGACCATGCCCTGCAGAGCTGCTTGGGAAGCCTTTCAGCTAGATCCCCGGGCTCTGCCCAGAGCCGCCAGGAACTGGACCTGGGGCTGTGTGTGTCTGAAAAGCTCCCCGGTGATCGGCCAGATGGCCAGGCTTGGATGCCACTGAGGTCACTTCCAGCCTTGTCATTCCAGGAATTGGAAGTTGCAGAGCCCAGGTACCCAGGCAGGAGTGTCCCGGATTTAAGCAAATTTCCTACGAAAAGCAATCCAAGTGTGGCCGAATGCCAGAGCCAGAGCGGAGAGGAGGAGGCATTCTTACCGAGACCCACCTGTGCGTGCTCAGCTTTGCAGCTGCTCTGCAAGGCCGCTATTGTCCCTCCTTGAAAAGGACGGTCTGTGGCTCAGAGAGGTTCAGTGACCTCTCCAGCTCACACAGCATCCGCACGCCAGCCTCCTTCCTCTCTTTCCAGCTCACAGCCCACCTTCAGGGGCCTAGATTTTTTTCTCTCCACACAATCCACTTCAGAGAGACGTCGTTTTTTGTTTTTCATAAGAATTTAGAGGGTTTCTTGAAATGACGGGCTTCCGTGCCTGCCCCATTTAACAGTATGGTCCCCCAAATCCCGGCTGTGCACGACCTCGCAGGCAGTCCTTCACGGGGAGCAGCCGGTGCCCTGTGGCGTGCAGACCCGCACCCCGCCCTCATGCCCGGGGAGGCTCATCTGCGGGGACACAGCGCCTCCTGCTGGGGGCCGCGCCACCTCGAGGCCGACTCCTCGCAGACTCACCGAGAAGGGCTGCGGCCCTGGGCGAGAAGATCTGTCACTGGAGGAGAGGCCCAGGCCGCTGCCTCTGCGAGCCCCGTTTAGGACTGACGGCTGAAGACCCCGGCTCCCCTCGCCTCTGGCGCCTCCCCGGACCCTGAGCCCGCAGGGGGACCCTGGCAGCTCCCCTTCCCTGGGCCTCCCTGGAGGACCACCGGCACCAAGGGTTAACCCGCAGCCCTCCACCTCCCTCCTCCCACCTCTGGTCGGCTAGCCCGTTGCCATGGAAACGGGCTAAAAATAAAATGGGCTCCCAAAGCCCAGCCCCATGCACAGGAGTCAAAACAAACTAATTAAAGCAGCCAGGCTAAGATGTGAAGATAATTACACCCTCACTCAGGAGCCAGTCGTGGCAATGGAACAGCTCAGCAGGCAGCCCCTGACTCGGGGGCCCTGGGCCCCTCCCTGCCCGGCGGGGCTGGTTCCCCGCCTCAGACTCCTCCGCTGGGGGGTCCCACCAGCGCGTAGTCTTGTAACCCCTCCCCAAGAGAGCCCAGCCTGCTCTGGCCTGAGATCCCACCCTCCCACCGCGGTGCCCCGAACCCTTGATAAACCCACGCTATGGCTTCACGCTGGGGTGGCCAACGGTGGGGTGAGCTGAAGTCTGAGGCTGTTTTTCCACATCGGCCCTGAAACTCCGGGAAGTCCCTGCTTCTGGCCCTGGGGGCATGGGAAGGGCCTTGTCTCGGGCCCCACAGTTGTGGGGTCAAGCCCACGCCACCATGGGCCCTTTGCCTTGCAGGACCATCAAGGTGGAGGTGTACGACTGGGATCGCGATGGCAGGTAAGCGGGCAGGAGGACAGAGGTGAGCAGGGATGAGGGCAGCCAGAGGGGTGGATGGGCCTCTCCTCTCCTTGGAGAGCTATGCCCATGGCGGTTCTGGGGGTGAGGGGGCCTGAGTCTTCCAGTGAGAAGTCTGCTGCCCCAGGGACTTGTCCCTGCCAGGTTCCACTGTGGCACCCGAGGATCTCTGTCCTGCAGGCCGTGGCTCCGGGGGCATAAAAGGCCTCTTTTCCTCACATAGCTGCCTAGCAACAAGCCGGGGCCGAAAACCTCACCATATTTGGGAGAATTCAGATTTTCTGAAATGTACCTATTCGAATGTACAGATACAAGTGACCCCCTGAGCATTCATGTTCTCTGTGTGCGGCTAAGCATTGTGGGGTGACCGAGGTGCAGAAGACAAGCTCAGCCCGCAGAGACTCCCCCCAGTCTAGTGGGGAGGCCCTTGGTGCATCAAAGGAACTGTTGCTGGGAGCAGGCCCTGAGGGAGTGGGCTGCGGAAGGGGTAAGCTTTGCTGCACGCACATGGTCCCTGGACGCCGTACCTCAGTTGGGCCAAGCCTGGCCAGGAGGAGGCCACTTCTCACTCGGGGTTTGAGAGGCCAGTACCCTCCCTGTCTGCGAATGTTAAGTGCCCCCGAGGAGCAGTGTGGCTGGGAGTTCATAGATGGAGACGCGAATGGGCCTCTCCTGGCTCTAGTCCAGAAACCTCATGGCTCCCACTTGTCTATTGGCCCACACCCAATACGTCATCCTGACTTTTGGGACTTCCTCCCTTCTGTGGCACTACTAGGGCTGTTGTAAGGGGGTTTTCAACCCCATAATCTCCCTCCGTAACCTCTCAAGTCTGTGAGTGGATAGGGGGTGCTGTAAAGGGCTGTGCAAACATAACTCTAAGTTGGGCCCTGGCCGTTCCAGGTCGCTCCCCTTCCCCTGAGGCCTTCTGGGACAGGACTCCAGTGCCACAGAACCTCTGTTATCTCGCCCTGTCCCCCTGTCCTCCCCTCTTTACCAGCTCCATGTTTCATCTTACCCTGGAGCTCTCCATATTTCTCTTTCACCAGGGAAAACTGGGGACAGCCACCAGCTGTCATAGGGTCCTGCCGTCAAGGAGCTCATAGTCCGAGTGCTGAGAGCTATAAATATGTAGTCAAAGTCCAGAGTGGGCTCAAGGCAGGGCGAGGACCCGGGGACACCTCCCGGGCCTCACTCTCCACCTGCTCCGGAGGCCCTCCAGGCTGCCTCTCCCAGGGGCGGTGACAGCGAAAGGCCGCCAGCCCAGGGGAGACGGGGGTTCTTCTGCGGACGGGTTTTGCTGCTTTTAACAGGAACACACACTGGTGGGGGGCAGAGTCCCAGAAGGCGTGGCCACTGCAGAAAACACCTCTGGCTCCCTTGATGGACATGACACAAATAGTCTTTTCAAAGACCATTATTGGAAAAATGGCAAATACACGAAAAGAGAAGAGTTTAATGAAGGCTTTTAAGCCTATCATCTGAATTTAACAAGTGTCACATGTTGCCACATTTGGTCTATCTATGTTTTGCTGATGTAGTTTAAATTACAGACATCAAGGCATTTCTACTTCCAAATATCTCATTGAGAACGTCTAAAAAATAAGGACATTTTCCTACAGAACCATGAATGCCATTATCACACCTGACACATTGAACAATAATTCTTGAATACCATCTAATATTCATTCCATATTTAAATTTCTCCAGTCATCCCCGAAAGACCCGGCACTGCTGGTTTTGTTCAAACAAGACTCCAAGTAGAAGTGGGTCCCCTTCTCGGGGGCTCCCGCTCTTTGCTAGGTGACCACAGCTTTCCTGCTCCATGGGGGACCCTGGACTTTTCCCAGGGATCCAGCCTCTCTGCTGGCGTGCGCCCCTGGAGCCGAGGCCCCGGGCAGCATCGGGAGCTGGGGGAAGGGGCGTGAGAGGTGGGGAGATGGGCAGAGGCAGTATGCAGCCTGGGCCACAGCATCTCAGAGAGACCTTCTCTTGCAGCCACGACTTCATTGGCGAGTTTACCACCAGCTACCGGGAGCTGGCCCGCGGGCAGAGCCAGTTCAACATCTACGAGGTGAGGCGGACACCCGAAGTCCAGGGTTTGCTCTAATTATACCTGACTCCCAGCCACTGAGGACGATTGTGAGCCATGTGCTGGGCCGGGGTTTTTGCATGTTCTCCTGGAAGGTGGGTCTTATTGTCCCATTCTACAGTTAAGGAGCCTGAGTCTCAGAGAAGTGAGGGAATTTGCCCAAAGACACGTGGTTCAGTAAGTAGAGGAATCAAGAGGCAAACAAGGTCGGCTGGTCTGGCTCCAAAATCATTGAGTTATAGCGCCCCCCACAAAGCGCTCTTCCAACAAGATGGGGGAGGAGGGGTGCCGGTGGGGAGAAGGTGGGGGAGACCCAAGGTCCTGAGTTCCAGGTGGCACTCTGCCTTCAGTCTGAACAATTTCAGAACCCGCTGAAGGTCTTACTGTTTCTGGAAGGGAAGAGTCAGAGGAAAAGGAGGCAGGACGCCTCCATCTAAATCTGGAGAATCTGGACAGGGCCCCCAATCTTTCTGGAGATAATAGTGTTTGCCCTCCAAGGACAGTTTCTGCCGCTGAGCTTTGCTTGTGTGTGCTCGCCCTCCTGGGTGCCCTCCCAGCTTCCAAATTTAGCTTGAGTGCCAGCTCCTCCGGTGGCCTTCCCAGCACTCTGGTCTCGTGCTTTCTCCCTCGTGTGAGGTTCACGGACAGCACGGCTTGCGCTAGACCCACTTAACCACAGATACTTCTCTCTTTTTTTAAAGATTTTTTTAAAAAAAGATTTTATTTATTTATTTATTTATTTGAGTTAGTGAAAGCACGAGAGGGGTGGGGAGCAGGGAGGGGCAGAGGGAGAGGGAGAAGCTGGCTCCCCGCTGAGCAGGGAGCCCGATGCAGAGCTCGATCCCAGGACCCTGGGATCATGACCTGAGCCGAAGGCAGACGCTTCACCGACTGAGCCACCCAGGCGCCCCAGCCACAGATACTAGTAACCCTAGTATCTGCCTGGGTTCGTACCCCGACTCTACCACGTACCTGCCACGTGACCTGGGCTAAGTTCCTGAACCACTCTGTGCCAGGCACACTGAGAATTAAAGAAGTCGCTGGAAGAGTGCCTGGCCCCTAGTGAGCATGACATCACTGCTGTCTTCCAGCATCATCTGTTGAGCCTGTGTGCCAGGAGATTTCCATCTCACCACAGCCCTCCAGACAGGCTCTCTCCCCACAGCAGCAGCCACTCAGCCAGTGGTATGGAAGAGTAGGCTTCGACTCCCATCGCCGAGTCTGAACCGCTCCACACTCTCCCTCCCTCCCCCGGGTCTCTGTTCTGAGTGGGCAGGTCTTGTTCCACTAGACGGCTAGACAGAAGCTCCCGAAGGGCAGGCTGGGGGACAGCTCTTGCTGTGGCCTCCCTTCACGTGGGCCTGGGCGCGGGGCACCCAGTAGGTGCGTACGATCCAAGCACGTACCGAATTCATTTGAGCAAGGCCATTGTGAAGCTAGAGCGGGGTGCGTTTCTTTGAAAGGCCTCTGGTCCTCACAGTTAATTGCTTTGTTTTCTGCATCGGCAAAGGGAAGCGCTGTCTTCGTTCCCCCACCCAGGTGGAGGGAAGCGGGCTCGCTCCTTCTCCCGCTGCCTTTAAGGAGATTTTTAGGGAAGGGAAGGGATTATATCTCTTGGAGTTTGGCTTTTAAGAGTGCTTGACAGGCCCAGAAGAGGCCATGGTCTCTCAAGCTAAAAGCAGAAAAGGTTGGATTGACTCATTTTCTCCATCGGAAACACCATCGGGTAGAAAAGGAATTACACTCCGGCAGTCCCAGGGGGGCAGGCCTTGCCCTGTGGGCAGAGTCACTGGAAGGCCTTTCTAGAGTCCAAACCACCTGAGGAGAGAACAGGCTTCTGCCAGGAAAGGCCATCCGGGGCCCTGGGCTCCCCCTGGGTGTCTGACCTGTATGTCCAGCTGTGTGCTGGCCGCCACTTAGACTCGGCCTTCCCGAGCTGAAGGCACTGGGTAAAGCCTCCCCACAGCAACCCGCTCTCCCTGGCGAGCCGGCTTCATTCTCCTGGGCCGTCAGCATGGGGGCCACCGTGCCTGGGGAGGCATCCTTGATGCCTCCTGCCCCTCACCCCACATCCACTCCACAACTGAATCCCACTCCTCCCACCATTTACAGACTCTGACATTTGTTCCCTTCGTGCCCGTCCACCCCCACGGCCATCATCTCCCCTGTGTGGGGGGCTTTGCCACAGCCCCCCTAACGGTCTTCCCACCTCCTTCCATCCTCCACTCAGTAATCCAAGGCCTCCTCCAAAATGGTAAACCGATCACATGGCTGCCCTGCTTAATCTTTGGCTGTGTATCCCACCCACTGCCTGGCCAGGGTTCACACAGAGGGCCGGGGTTCAGAGTCAGAAGGATGCCCCCACCCCAGCTAAGATCCTACGGGGCCCTTTACCTACAAGGCGGGGTCCAGGCTCCACCACACAGGTGCCATGCCCCGGCGCCCTACAGTCTGCGGGCAACCAGTGGAGGTGTACAAGTTGACCCATACCTCCCACCCCTCGGAGGCCCCTGGGGTCTCGCCCCAGCCCCTTCCCTCTCCTCGCCACCACTGGTAGCCCCATTATGTTCTCTGAGGGTCTCTGAACCTCCCTGCCGGCTCAGCCTCTGTGCTTCCCCACGGTGCTCCCCTGGGGCTCCCTTTGCTCTTTCTCACTTAGTTGGGCCTGTGGATCCTTGGGGACTCCTTTGGGTATGAGTCCTCCTCCAGGAAGCCTGCTCTGCCTGCACACTCAGTCCACCCACAGTCTGAGGTAAATACCTCTCCTCAATGCTCCCTCCTGTGCCTCCCCCACCCCCTGGCTATTATTACCTGTTTGTCATACTTCCCACCCCCTTAAAGACCATGAGGTCCGTAAGGGTGGGGGTGGTGTCTCACTCACTATTGTTTCCCAAAGCCAGCACAGCTCCTGGCCCCTGGGAGCCATTTGGTGGCTTGCTTGCACAGAAGGGTTGACCCCAGACCTGCCCTGGGGGCCTTAGGGCCTGTGGGGCTGTGAGGAGCAGGAGAGGGAAAGGCTGAGAATTCCAGCTTGGGAGTTGGGAAGTTCCTGGCCCCCAGGGGGCGACAGTGCCCCACCTGGAACTTCAGGGTGCGGACGTGCGGGCTGGAGAGGCTGGGGGGTGGGGGTGGGGGTGGGGGTGTGTGCTGGGAGTGCACGAAACCTCAGAATACACAGGGCGTTTCTTCAAGGCCCACTTCACATGAGGATCTGAGAACAAAACATGGCTTTAATATTAAAACAGTTATAATTAGAGAGTGGAAATGTGGAATACAGGCTAATTTAAAGGTAATACAGAAGACTTCAAAGAAATGTACTTGTGGCCAGGTCTTTGGGCGACACCCAGACCCCCAGGAGTCCATGTTTATTCTCCTCAGCTGGGAGGGCTACTTGGGAATAAAAATTTGAGATGTATTCAGTTCTCAAAGTTCCACACCCTCACGGGACAGATTGGGACACCGAGGCACTGTGCAGCGTTGGAACTTTCCGCGAAAGTGTCTGTAAACACCACATCATCTGGGTGGCCTTCATGCCTGTGAGGGCTCTGAGATTGTTCTAGGCTTCTCTCCCCAGGTTCACAATTTCCACCTGCAGAGCTTGCCGGCCCTCCCCCCCTGAACTTCCCACCTGGGCCCCCAATCCAGCTCTTCCTTCCTTCTGTGTCTGCCTGGTCACCCGGCCCCTTTCCCTCCTGTCCCCGCAGCCGCGCCCTGGGCCCAAGATCCGTGGTCACTTCTTTCAGTGCTATGTTGCCATTGCTCAGTACCTGTTCCAATAAGCCCACATCCTCATTACCTCTCACCTGGACTCGTGGGGGTGGTAGTAGTGGTAGGAATGAAATTTAACAGCGGCTAACGCTTACATAGTATTCACTGCATTCCAGACCACATCCGAAATGCTTTACTTGTATTGACCTATTGAATCCCCATATCTTTCTATAAGGTAGGTACTTTTTATTCCTATTTTATAGATGAAGAAACCGAGGCACAGGGAGGTCAGGTAACTTGCCTAGAGTCATACAGCAGGTAGACATGCCCCTGATGTCTCTCCTTCTCCCCTCGTGTTCATTTCCGCCGGGTCCCAGCCCCCTAGAGCCTGCTGTCATCATGTCCCCTCCCAGCTTAGAGGTCATCAGAGTTCCCTGCTGGCTGCTGGGCGATGTTCAGACATATAACTTGGCACTTTAGGCTCTCTTCCCGCCAGCCCAGTGTGCTCTTCCACCTTGCGGTTCTGCCTCCAGTCCTGTGGCCGTTCTCCCTCCCCCAAACTATCTCCTCGGACTGGAATGCCCTCCTCCAGCTCCCCATGCTCAAACCCTTCCTGCCCCCAGCACATACCTGCAGCGCCAGCAGCCCTCGGGAGCCTTCGCTGATGCTGGGCCGGGAATGGTCCTTCCTTCCTCCAGCTCCTTTCACGTTTCTGGCTCCCCTTTTTGGGTGCCTCTTGTCCTCAGTCTCCTGAGGACATATCTTTCTCCAACTGGACTGAAGATTCTAGAAGAGAGGAGCTGGTGTCCCCCACTCCCACCCCATAAATATTTGTGAAGGAATGTGTTTGCATTTGTTATCAAGGTGACACCCAGGTAGGCAGCACTGACCTTGGGGTGGGAACCTGGTTTCTAATTTTGTCACTATGCAGAGCGCTGCGTGACCTTGGGCAAATGGCTTCTGTCCCTGTGCCTTCGTTTCCTGATCTCCAGGAATGGATATCACCATTCATTCAGACAGGAGAGGCCTCTGCTGAAGACAAAGTCGCCGCCAGAGGAAGAGGGGATGGGGGGGGGCACGAGTTCACCAGGAACCTGGAGAGGACAGAACGGGTGTGAAAATCAACCTGCCTGGCTTCCTCTGATGGGAGATGAGGGGAAGGCTGGGCTTGAACTTCCCCTGTGGAAATAAAAGAGCTGGTGAGGTTCCGGCCTGTACAGATGGAGCCCATGTGAAAGCCCCCTGGAGGGCTCACCGGGCAAGGTGCTCCCCTCACTGGGCCCCCAGGCTTCCCAGCCTCTGTGCTACCCACATCTTGGATTCGAAGATTCTTTGTGGGGAGGGGGCTGCCCGGTGTATGGCATGATACCAGCATCATCCCTGGCCTCTGTCTTTTCCCTCAGTCATGACAACCGAAGTGTCTCCAAACATGGGCAAATGGGGGGGGGCAGTTGAGACCACTGAGTTACGCTCACCCACAAGTGATTTTTTACCATCTACTAAATATGCGCCTAGGCCTGTGATCTATTCTCTGATGACAGGTCTGGTTTGGAATGAAAGCTTTCACATGAGGAATAGTCAAGGAAGTTCTAACTGGCGTGTTGGGGGGGCGGTGGTGGTGGAGAGGGGAGCCCCAAAGGCCCCAGGGCAGCCCTAGCCGCTGGATCTCCAAGGAGGAGCGGGGAGGATGGGAACTGGTGGAGGGAGGAGGGGAAGGCCTGAGCCAGCACACAAGGGCAGGCACAGACAGGGCCCCTTGCGACATGGAGCCTCCTTTGGCTGCATTTGGTGGAGGGCGTGTTTGGGGAGCAGTGGGAAAGAAGGTTAAATAAATATTATTCCTGGTGTGTTTGGTCGTGGAACACTGGGTCTAATCAGGAAGCCGGCTTGCATAAATCCAAATGCCAGTCTCTCAAAAGACCTCCCGGACCCTCCTCCCCTGGACGCCCCCCCCCATCTTCACACCCCATATTCTGCTTGCTAGGGATGGAGCCCTACTCAGGGGTCATTAGAAGCTCTAGGAGCCCAGGCCTGACTGGTTGGGAACGCTCCTTATCTGGTACCTGTTTTTTCCTGCAGGTGGTAAACCCGAAAAAGAAAATGAAGAAAAAGAAATATGTGAATTCTGGCACGGTGAGTAGCCACACCCCTCTCTGCAGCTGGGTGTAGACATCCTGAGGCCTGAGCTAGGCCTGGTGTCAGGAGCTGTGCGTGTCTGTGTGGGCTCCTGCAGGGTGTGGGCCCCAGACCTGGAGAGTTGGGGGTGGGGAAGGGTGGGGAGGATGGAGCAACAGCCCCGGGGCGGGGGGTGGGGTGGGTAAGGGTAGACAGTGTAGACGGGAGACGGGAGAAGCCACACCACAGGCGCTGTGATGCAGAATGAGAAATCCCAGAGAGAAACTCCCGTGGGGACTTCCTGCAGAAGGGGAGAGGGAAAGGAATAGTGTGCAGTGGGCCCTTACTCTGGGAAATTCCCCACTGAGGTGCCTTTCACAGGTTGTTTCCTTGAGAGGCAGACATTACCATCCCCTGTCATAAAAGAGGAAACCAAGGCTGCCAGCAGGGAAGTGACTCACCCAAGGTTACAGAGCCCGAGAGGCGCAACCAAGCTCACAGAGCTAGAGATGACAGTCAGCACTACAGTTAAATTGAGAGCTGGCAGCTGGCACTGCCCGTTTCCCACGACAGTCCTAGGATTGCATGAGCCCCATGGCTTCTGGGGGACCCATTTCCAGGACACTCATGCACGTATCGCTTCCCGAGTGCTCCCGTGTTCTAGGCGTGAGGGATACAGCTGGGAACAAGACAGACCCAAATCTCTGCCTTCCTGGTACTTATATTTTAGTTGGGGAGACAGAAAATAAATATATATGCGTACATATACCTATATATGTTAGGTGGTTATGATTGCTGTGGAAAAAAAGTATAAGAAGGGAAACGGTTAGCGAATGCCAGAGACAAACTACTATTTTATATTAAGTAGTCAAGGAAAGCTTTTCTCTGAGAAGGTGTTGTTTGAGCAGAGATTCAAAGAAGGTGAGGGAGCAAGTCATGAGTATATTGGGGAAAGAGAATTCTAACTGTAGGGATCAGCATGTGCAAAGGCCCTGAGGTGGAGCCTACAGTGCCTTTCTCAAACAAGCCAGCGTTTTTGCCCTGCAAATATATTCAGAGTTGTACCCTTCCTGTCCCTCCCCACTGCAGAGGTCCATAGCCCCATCGGCGAATGCAGCCGCACTTAGTCATTAGCTGTAAGCAAACTGCAACTCCAGACCAAGAAGGGGTCCTGGTCAGGGAGCTCTGCGGTTCCTCTGAGGAACCTTATTTTCTCCATCTGTAAAATGGGGCTAATAAATCATCCCTACCCTGCTTCCTGCACTGGCTGGCTGTGACAGGGAGCTGGAAACGCAGTGCAAAGTACTCCAGTCATTCAAAGGAGACGAATTGTAACGGCTTCCCAGGCAGGCTTGGAGTAAGATTTGCTTCCTCCAAAGCCACAGTGTCTCTCAGTGGGAATGCTGTCAGCATTTTGGACACGATCATTCTTCATCTCCTGGGACTTCCCGTGCATTGTGGGGTGCTTAGCACCCCTGGCCTCAGTCTGTGGCTACCAGTAGTGCCGTAGTCACTGGCAGACCCTTGAAACTTTCCCACACATTCCCATGCCCCTTTGGGAGGCAGCACCTTCCACAGCTGAGAAATCTCCGATGTACAGCTAAAAAAAAAAAGTTTGAAAACCACTGATCTCCTTCAGTTTTCTTAGAGATAAGAAAACTGAGGCCCAGAGAAGGGGACATGATTTGTCTCAGGTCAGTCTTCACCATGAAAAATCAGTCAGGGTCTAAGATGCCTTTTTTTCTTTTTTTCAAGATTGATTGATTTGAGAGAGAGAGAGCGTGAGCTCACATGAGTGGGAGGGGCAGAGGGAGAGGGAGAGAGAATCTCAAGCATATTCCCTGCTGAGTGTGGAGCCTGATGTGGGGCTCGATCTCATGAGCCTGAGCTCATGACCTGAGCTGAAATCAAGAGTTGGACGCATAACTGACTGTGACGCCCAGGCCCCCGGGTCCAGGAAGCTTATGAAAATGCATATGCCCAGTCCAGTTCCCTGGGGTCCCATTTTAGGAGGCCTAGGCTGGGGCCCAGGAAGCTGTGTTTAGTGCTTCTCATACCTTCCTTACTATGCACAGAATCTTCTGGGCATCTTGTTAAAATGCCCCAAATCTGCACGTCCGCCTTTCTAACCAGCATCAGGGTGATGCTGCCGCAGCCGCTGGTCCAGGGACCACGCTTGGAGCAGCAAGGCCCTGGCTGAATCTATATGGCCTGGCAAGTTAGGGAATTACTTCATCCCAGGATCTTGGGGGGGTGGGGTGGGGAGTGGGGTTCAGCCCCAACGGCAGGTTAGACTCATGTGAGGAGCTAAAAAAAGATCCAAGGCCAGAGCCCTACCCCCCAAACTGATGTAATTGGTTTGGGGTCCTCACCCAGGCTGCAGGAGGTTTTCAGAGCTCCCCGTGGAGTCTGGTGGTCATCGGTCAGGGTAGAGGCCACTGCTGAAGTCCACTCCTAGTGAAAGGAGACTGTCCATCCAGGTGCCTGATGCCCTAACCACAGCAGAGAGGGTCTCCAGGGCCCAGCACAGCACCCACAGGCCCTCCCATTATTCGGGCTGAGGTCAAGCAGAGGCCCTCCCTGGCCTGCCCAGAGGGTTGATAAAGATAGCCGATTCCGCACCAGTAGGGGTTCCCCCAATTCTAGGGTTGAGTTCTCTGACACAGGTAAAAGGTCCCCTGCCCCAGCCTTGTCTCATTTAATTGATTTTGGCAGCCAGGCTTTCACTTACTTGTCTCCACGATCCTAAAGCATTTTTGTAATGAGCTGCCAGGTAGCTGCCTGTCTAGGCAAAGTCGATGCCAAAGCCGTCAGGGGGCAGAGGTCAAAAGGCGTCTGCTCTGGGGAGGGGGCCCCAGGTCAGTTACCTCCTGGGAAAGAACAGGCTGCTTGTGGGGGTCTTGGATCTGCGAAGGTAGAGATCAAGAGAACTGGGGAGGGGTGAGTTGGGACAAGTGAGGTGAAGATCTACGGCAGACCAAAGGGGCACATTTTGGGATGGCTCGTTAGCGCCAGGGAGCTTGTCAGCATAGGCAGGTGGGCCGGCCTGTGTCGGGAAGACCCCCTCCAAGCTGGTATACACTTAGGGGAAACTTGTGCCCAGGGACAGTGACCAGGCCCTGCGGGGATGCCAGTGGGCATCAAGGTCAAGAGGGCAGGCTCTGGAGTCAGACAGACCCAAGTTCGCTTCTCGCTCGGCCAGGTCCCAGCAGCGTCATTGGGCCTGCTGCATCACCTCTTTGAACCTCAGTTTCTTTGGCTAGAAAATGGGATGATAGTTGTACTTCATAGGGTTGTTGTGGGTACCGTATGCTGTGGAGCATGCAAATCTCTGGTGGGTCCCGCGTACTCCCCCACTTTCAGCAAACCGTCTCCCCGCAGCCTGGAGCTCCCCGCTGACAAGCTCCCTCTTGTTTTTCAAGGTCACGCTGCTTTCTTTTGCTGTGGAGTCCGAGTGCACATTTCTTGACTACATCAAAGGAGGGTGAGAAGAGATCCAGCCCGGTTTCTTTGGCTTCAGGGAGAGGGAAGGGGCCCCAGATATTGGGAGCAGCTCTGGCTTCTTTGAGGCCCTGAACATAGCCTGTGAGCCTTGAGCAAACTCCTGGTTCTGGCCTCGGACAACTCGCCCAGAGCCCTGCATGCCCCTGGGTCCTGAGTGGCTGCAGAGGGTGCCCCCGAGCCACGGAGGCCAGACTAGGTCCTGTCAGGTTCCCCTGCAGGGGTGGGACCCCAAGGTGGCAGGGACTCCGTGACAAAGAGAACCAAGGGCTTAGGGAGGTGGAAAGAGCTCTGGACTAGGAACGAGGAGGCCCAGGCTCTAGGCCCTTCTTAGCCATGAATTTGCTGGATTACTTTGGGCAGGTCACTTTCCCTTCCTGAACATCAGTCTCCTCCTCTATACACACAGAGGTCGGAGTGAATTCTAATGGCCCTTCCTTCTCTAAGCTTCTGATGCCTGGTCTATCAGGGGTGCGGGGCAATGATTAACCTGCCCGTGTCATCAGGGACCTATAAGGGGCAGGAGGTGCTGGGGGATGAGCCATCAGAGGGTCCCACAGCCCACAGGTGGTCAAACATGAGCTTAAGGAACAGAAACAACCCAACGGGTTGGCATCCAGGCCAAGGCAGGCAGGAGAGCCTGCGGGCTCCAGCCAACAGCTCACAGAAAGCGAGCCTGACTCCGAGCTGAGGTTAGTGCGCTCCCTGCCAGAACAGCTGCCAGGTCAAGGTGTGGGGAGCCGAGAGCCCACAGGTGCAGGCAGGTGAGCGGCTACACCTGTCTGGAAAGAAGACAGGCCGGGCAGGTGCCAAAGGCTCATCCCAGCCAAGCTGGCACTTGGCTGCCGGCTTCTCCGGGGCAGAGGCAAAAGTCAGGCCCTGGGAAACCGCACTGACTCTCCCATGACACCACGCCCTGCCGCCTTGAAACTGGTTTCAAGGCTGTGAGCTCTCCTTCTACCCGCTGAGCACACGCCTCACAGCTGTCGCCCGGAGGCCCCTCCTGCCCCTCCCGGGGCCCCTCCTCTGAGCCCACTCCAGACCCTGCATGTGCTCCCTTCCCCCATCAAAACTGCCCCGTTCCCTAGCCCATGAAGCACACCCGAACTTACATTCTAGAGCACCTGCTAATTTTTGAACAATCCGCCTCCTATTTATCCTTCTTTGCAGAGCGCCCCTCATTTACAGAACACAGTGGGCAGCCGAGGATGATTATCTCCATTTTGCATAACTTGCTGGTGGCCACATGCCCAGCCAGTGGCAGGCCTCCTTCTGGCCCCATGTGCGTGTGGCATTTCTTCCATAGTAATGAGCAATCCCGGCCCTGCCTGCCTCACAGCCACCAGGTGGGGTGTGACGGGGCAGACACAGCGGGGTGGAAGGGCTGGGTGCTGTGATGTCTCATCGAGAAGCAGCCCTCAGAGGCCGGCCTTCAGTACAAAGCCGGCGCCGCAAGTACCGGGCAAGGGAGCACGCTGGCGCCAGCCCTAGCCCTCCCTCACACCTCCTCGTCCTCTCCAGAGACCTGAGTGAACGAGCTGGCTCCAGGGAGTGAGAGCTCGCTCGGCCTGCGTGTCCGGGCAGGCAGCTGATGGAGGCATTTGTCTCGGGATCCTCTCCTCCCTGGCCTCCCTCCCCTGCCCACCTGGCCCCGGAGTGGTCACCTGGGCCCCGGCAGGAGGGGCGAGCCTGCCGGGAGTAGCCGTCCCACAAAAGTCCCTGCTTTCCAGCCCCTTCCTTCCCCGAGTCGTTTCAGAACCCAGAGCAGGGGAAGACCAGTTAAGGAGTAAGGCTTGCCTCTTCCTTCACCCTTCCGATGGTGGCCCTGGGAGCAGAGCTCTTTCTTTTTTTTTTTTTTTTTAAGATTTTATTTATTTATTTGACAGAGATAGAGACAGCCAGTGAGAGAGGGAACACAAGCAGGGGGAGTGGGAGAGGAAGAAGCAGGCTCATAGCAGAGGAGCCTGATGTGGGGCTTGATCCCAGAACGCCAGGATCACGCCCTGAGCTGAAGGCAGACGCTTAACCGCTGTGCCACCTAGGCGCCCCAGCAGAGCTCTTTCTAACGAAGACACAGTCTCTCTTCCCCAGCGAGAGGGACCACGAACAGCAGATGACTAGAGTGGGTCAGCCGCTATAACAAATAATCCTGTGACCTCAAGGCTTAATACAAACAAAGGCTTATTTCTCATCCCTGGGGGGCAGCGTTGGGTCGGGAGACCCTCCACCCTGTCAGGAAGGGACCCAGGCTCTGGCCACCTTGTTTCTCCGTCTCCCTCAGAGGTTGGAGTCCGCTGGGTGCTCTGCCCCCAGGCAGCAGACAAAGGGAAAGAGTGTGGGCCGGACCGTCTCTGGCCAGCAGACCCTGGCTTGGGTCTCCTGCTCACCACATCCTTCATCCTTCCTGGGGGATGATGGCTCCATGAGCAGCAGCTCATCTGTGGTCAGGTGGAGAGAGGGCTGTGACTGATCTCACATCACGCCAGCTCGGAACCACCAGAACAAGGTGTCCTCAAGGAGGGTCCCAGAACCCCCTCCTCGGAATCCATCCCTGGATGAAGGCAGGGAATGTCTGTTGAAGAAGCAGATTCTGGGGCCCCCATCTCAGACCGACTGAGCTGACATCCTTAGGAGTGGGGCCCTGGGATCTTCTTTTTAAACAAGCTCCCCTAGTGAGTCTCTGGTCACTGTACAATGAGACCCACAAGACTAGACTCTATCAGGGGCTCCTGTCTCGTCAGCTTTATTCTGTCAGTATCTAGCATAGAACCCAGAAGAGCAAACCCTCAGAAAGCTTCAACCCTGAATCTGAATCCTCAAAACCAAACTTTTTACTATGGAAAAATTCTAAATCCATGCAAAAGTAGAGAGAAGGTATAAGGAACCCCCAAGCACTCTTCACCCAGATTCAACAGTTAACCAACTCCTGGCCAGTCTTGTTCCACACACGCTCTCTTTCATCCAATTGTTTTGAAGCAAATTACAGACGTCATATTTTGTCCCTCTAATACTTCAGGCTATAGCTCTAAAATGTAATGAGTTTCTCATTGTAAAATATAATCGCAGTACTATAATCACACCTACACACCGAGTCGTTCCCTAATACCAAATACCTACTCACTGTTCCAATTTCCCTAGTTCTCTTATAAAGTTGTTTAATTGGCTTATTTGAATCAGAGATCCGGGCAAGATCCATATATTGTGACTGGTCGATTGGTCCCTTTATTTTCTTTTCATCTGTTGATTCCTACAAGCATGTGAGGGCTTGCTAAAACAGAGTCCTGCTCCCCACCAAAGGATTCTGATTCACGAGGTCTGTGGGGGGCCTGGACTCCTCGCTGGTTCCCCCAGACTGGCTTTTATTGGCTGCATCCCCTGGCTGTCATTGAACATGTTCTTCTGTCCCCTGTAGTTCCTGTAAACAACTGGGAGATAGCTCTGGAAGCTCAGTCGGATTCAGGTTCAAGTTTTTGGCAAGACAGCATCATAGGTGATATTTCGTTCTTCCCTCAGAGATGCACAATATCTCTTTGGCTCTCTTTTTTGTCAAATAAGCATTAATCTTGCATCTGATGCTGAATTTGAGCGAGGAGCACAGGGAGACCCTACTTCACTGGACTCAGGTGGGCCCAGGGGCAGGGTTTGGGGACAAAATAGGTAACGGTCACCATGTACCACACAGAACACAATCCCTTCAGAGAGCTTTCACACTGCCTACCTCTTATGGCTGCAACAGTCCTTTGTGGGGAAGCCATGGCTGGCATGACTATCCCCATTTTCTAGAACTGGAAGAAGAGTGACTTCACCAAGGCTGCATGTCCGGCAAGTTGTGGGGCTGGGGAGGAGGCCAGATGTTTCCCTGTCCAGGTAACTCCCCTGCTGCTTTTCCTCTTTCAGGACCCAGATCAACTTCACAGTGGCCATCGATTTCACGGCCTCCAATGGTGAGTGGGGGATGGGCAGAGGAGCTGGAGCGGGGCTGGGGGCTGGAAAGAGGAGAGCTTTTCAGAGCTGTGGTAGTTGGCCCTAGCTGGGAACCAGCTCTCCCATATTCTCTGGCCTCATCTTCACCGAAAAGGAGCTACGAAGGCCTGGAGAGCCAGAGGCATAACCAAGATGGCAAAAGTATCCCCAGCCTGGACCATGGTCACTAACGAATCTGGGCTCTGGGCCCATGGAGAGTGCTGGAGAAAAGGTGATTCCTTACGGGGTCAAATCTCACATCCTCTGCGCAGCCCAACCCCCAGGCTGGAGGGGAGCTCTGCAGTCCTCAGTGAGGGCAGGAACCCCAGTTTCCAGCCTTGCCGGGGCTGCCCCAGCTCCCTTCCCGCTGCTGACCTTCTCCAGGGTGGGGCTCTGGGCACCACGAGTGACCAGTGCCCGATTTTACACTGTTAGAAACGTCACCACCTCTCTTGGAGTCTGGGCCCCCGTTAGTGGTACTCCATGCTCACTCTCGTGCCTGTCAGAGCAGACCCGGTTTGGGATTCATTGGGTGGGCCCCGGCGTCCTAGAGTGGTAGGAGGGCAGAGCTGGGAAGGAAGCTGTGAGAATCCCACCTGCTCCATCCTCACGACACTTCCGTGAGGTGGGACTGTTATCCCCACTCCACACATGAGGAACTGGGGCTGAGAGGTAAGGAGCCACGGAAGAGCACACAGCTAGCAGCCAGTAGAGACGGGATCTGTTCGTTGGCAGTCTGTGGCGTCATGCCTCTGATGAAGCCATAAGTAAAACGTGGGCCTTTACCAGTGGTGACGAGGCTGTGGGGAGAACTCAGGCCAGCAAGAGGGATAGGGAGTACGGGGGGAGGCTGTGATTTTCGGGAGGCCGCTCAGGGAAGAGCACACTGGGGAGGGGACGCTTGAGCAGACGGAGCAAGCCATATGCACCTCTGCGGAAAAGTGTCCCGGAGCAGAGGGACACGCCACTGCGGAGGCCCTGAGGCGGGGATGGCAGGGGCCGGGCCTGAGTAAGTGAGGGGAGGGGATGGCAGGAGGCAAGGAGGGAGGCCACTGGAGGCCAGACCCTGTGGGGCCTGTGGGCCCCCCCATAAGGACTGTGGGTGAAATGGGAGCCTTGGGAGCAGAGAAGAGGCATGGCCTAGCTGCCTGGGGTTTGACAGGCTCCTCTGGCCGGACTCCAGGCACAAGGGCGGAAGCCCAGACAAGGGGATGGGGCCGTCACTGAGGAGGGAGAAGCAGGTGAGCGCCTTATGTATATTCTGGAGGTTAGCAGCCAGGATTTCCTGAAGGATTGAAGGTGCGGCAAGAGAGGAAGAAAGGAGTCAAGGATAAAGAAAAGTAGGGGTGCCTTCGGATACCACCTTCTGCATTCTGAGCGTGGAGCGCTTGGAGTGTGGAGACCAGCACGTGTCCCCATGTCACGTGTTGCAGGGAACCCGTCCCAGTCCACGTCCCTGCACTACATGAGCCCCTACCAGCTGAACGCGTACGCGCTGGCGCTGACCGCCGTCGGGGAGATCATCCAGCACTACGACAGTGACAAGATGTTCCCTGCCCTTGGCTTCGGCGCCAAGCTGCCCCCTGACGGGAGGGTGTCCCACGAGTTCCCGCTGGTAGGACGTCCTGGGAGGACAGGCTGAGGGCTGACCAGGCTCAGGCATGGTGACAAGCCCGGGGGGGGGAGGGGCATTTTCCATCCTCCCTGCCCAGGGACAGACGGTGCAGCCTTTGGGGGCAGGGTGGAGAGGCTGCCTGCTGTGGGGGGGGGCTTGTATCAGGGCCTCCAGAAGCCCACTCCCCACCTTGCTCACCAGCACCTCCCCTCCATGCCTGAGGCCACCCACAGTGGGTTCTGGCCTCCTTTTCCTGACAAGACGCAGGAGAGGTGGAGTGGAGACATGTTGGACGAAACCACCTCTCCCCAAGGCCCCAGAAATGAGGGTGAAGGGGAGTGCACGGGGACTAGGAAACTGCAGGTAATCCCAGGAGCTCCCTGAGCTGGTGCTGAGACAGGGGCCGTGCTGATGCCACCTCCTCTCCCTCCCTCCCACGAGCTGGAGGCACAGCACACGGGGGACAGATCAGCCACTGGTCCTTCCAGAGCTGCTCCGATCCAGCAGTCATTCGAGGATGTGGTGGTTTGCTCAAGGTTCCCTGAGGGAAGCGGCCAGGGCTCTCAGGGGGCCTGTCCCAGCAGGTCCAGAGAGTGGGGCAAGGAGCAGGTTTGAGCCCTGCTCACCCAGAGCGTCCCCCCTAAACCCCCCACCAGAGAAGAGTGTAGGAGATCCCAGACCCCCTGGCCTTCCCCACCCTGGCTGTACCCTCCCACCCCGCCGAGCCCCCGGCCTCCCTCTCCCGCTTACCCCCTCCTGGGCTCAGCCTCCCTATCCTCGGTGCCCCCAGAATGGCAACCAGGAGAACCCCTCCTGCTGTGGCATCGACGGCATCCTGGAGGCCTACCACCACAGCCTGCGCACCGTGCAGCTCTATGGCCCCACCAACTTCGCTCCCGTGGTCACCCACGTGGCCAGGTGAGTGCCGCAGCCACTAGATGCATCCCGCAGCTCGCACAGCGCTCCCGTCCACACATGTCCTCTCGGGAAAGTGGGAGGGATGTCTGTTCCACTGACCCACCTTTCAGGGAGCCCTGACCCTAAAGAGACTCCCCTCCCGCCAAAGAGTTGTCCCCCCCCAAATGCTGTTGGGGTGGGGAGGGCTTCAGAGCTGGCCAGACAGACGGCACCCACCCCCGCCAGGACCGCGGCCGCAGTGCAGGACGGCTCCCAGTACTCAGTGCTGCTAATCATCACGGACGGGGTCATCTCGGACATGGCGCAGACCAAGGAGGCTATCGTCAATGTGAGCTGGGAGCGGGGGGATGCCTCCCCACTTCTTTAGAGAAGCCTGTGGGACGAGGCTTCCTGGGCAGTGGGGTCTGGGAGGTGGAGGGGTCCCGTGGACGAGCTCTGTACCCACCCCCGGTCGTGGTCCACTCCCTCCCGACGCCCATGGCTCCCTCGTTAACCCGTGGACCACTGCCCCAGACCCCAGCCCAGCCTGGCCAGGGCGAAGCGGGAGCCCAGAGTCGGGGAGGCGCGGGAACCTGGCTCCCCCCACTGGGTCCTCGCCCTGTAACGGGTTCCAGCCCCAGCTCGCACTTCTGGATGCCCACATAAAAGATGTCTCCCTCGTAGGAGGCCCAGGGACAGGAGAGGGGGTCAGGGGGTGTCTCAGAGAAGCAGACCTGTGACCCGTTTCCCCCTTTTGACCCTCTCTTCCTCTCTGGGGCCCCACGGCTGTTTCCCTTGGTCCGTGCCCCTCCCTCTCCCCCCTTTCCTGTGTTTCTCTGTGTGTCTCCATCCTTCTGTCTTCCATTTTTTCTCTGTCCTTCTGTCTTTTTTCCCTTGACCCACCCCTTTCTGTCCCTACCACTGATCTCCCAGGCTGCCAAACTCCCCATGTCCATCATCATCATCGGCGTGGGCCAGGCGGAGTTCGACGGTAAGTTGCCATCCCCCAGATGTTTCCCCAGAGGCATCAGGCCCTGGGGAATGACCCTTCCCCAAAGAGTGAGAGCTCATGGGTGGGCGTGACCGTCTGGGTGAGCAGGCAGGGTGTAAGGGTGTGTTTGTTTGCACAGGGAAGGGTGTGCCAGGGTGTGTGCCCAGGCCCTCCTCCCTCCTCCAACCCTGGGAGCCTGCGGAGGGTGGAGGAGTTGGACTGGGCCAGAAGTCAGACTCACCATGTTGGGCTCCTCCTGTCTCCTGGCCTCAGTCTCCTCATCTCTAAAACGTGGGGGCCTGATCTGATGGTCTCTGTGCTGGATGGGCCTTGGACTGGAGGACAAGTCCACTGGCCTGCCAGGCCTGGGTGCCCACCATTAATTCACCCCACCCCAATGCCTGTCGTCACACAGCCATGGTGGAGCTGGATGGTGATGACGTGCGGATCTCCTCACGGGGGAAGCTGGCAGAGCGGGACATCGTCCAGGTGAAGCCCAAATCCTGCCTGCCCCAAGGAAAACGCCAGAGCCCCTCTAACAAGGCTGACCTCATACCGCCTTTTAGAGAATTCTCTGGAAAAGGGCCCTGGAAAGAGCCCCCGAGTGGCCTGGCCACCATAGAAGGGAACAGGAATCAGTCCTTGGGTCACACTTCTCCCCCCGCTGGACCTCGCCCTACCATGTCTGAGACTCACCCCCAAAGCTGTTGCCCTGACCAGAATGCTCGGCCAAGGCCTCCCTGAGCCACCAGGCCTCCGTGGTCTCCTGCAGAGAACTTATAGCCCCATACTTGCACTTTCCAGTGTCTTCTGTGGGGCTGCCTTCCCAGTGAGACCGCAAACCCCTTGGAGGTGGGGGAGGTGTCTTCACTGTTGCTGAGGCGCTCCCGTTCCGGGTTCACCGGATCCGTGTTTTAACATCTCACTAGGACGGCACATGTAGTGAGCACACAGGTCTTTGTCCTCAGGGCGTCCCTGCCCAGTCAAGCCTCAGAATGCCCCTTAGTAAGCGCTCCTGTCTGTGAACCTCCCGCTCTGTTCAGGAGATGGGGAGTAAAGACTGACATTCCCAGACCCCCTGGGTTTAAACAGTGTGGGGGGGTCATTCCAAGGCTGGAGACCAAAGTTAGGAGGCTAGACCCCAGAGCAGGGGCCATCTGGGAGGGGGGAGCCGCGTATGGTAAGGCCTGGAGGCAGGAGTGAGCTGAGGCACTCAAGGAGTTGGGGGGGTTCACCCCCCCCAAGGAAGCCAGAGGGGCCTGACTTTGGGTGTCGGCCTGGAGACAGAGGAGGAGAAGCAGAGCAAATGAGACGGAGAGGTTGGGGGAGATGGGAAGGCCTGTTTCCCAGAAGCCAGGGGGTTCATCCAGCATTTTCCAAGCGCTGGCTGAGTCCCTGTGCTTGGTGCTGCGACCTCAGAGCTCAAGGGCTCCTGTTCAGGGGTGCATCCTGGCAGGGAGGAGGTGCTCCGGCTCTGTTCAGCGGGTGAGAGAACAGCCCCTCAGCAATCCCCAGCAGCGGGAGGGGCTGAGTGCAGAGGGCAGAGGCCGGGGAGGCGTGGGACAGGGCCCCGGGCCTGGACACTGGGAGGGGGCTGGGGTCCAGCCTGAGCCCCGGCCTGACCGTGCCTTTCCTCCGGCCAGTTCGTGCCCTTCAGGGACTACGTGGACCGCACGGGCAACCACGTGCTGAGCATGGCGCGCCTGGCCCGCGATGTGCTGGCCGAGATCCCAGACCAGCTGGTGTCCTACATGAAGGCACAGGGCATCCGCCCGCGCCCCCCGCCCGCCGCCCCGGAGCCCTCGCCCCCACGGTCCCCAGCCCGCACCCCCCCTGCCTCCCCCCTGCACACACACATCTGAGCACTCTTCCTGAAGGCGCCTGGCCTATGGTGGGCGGCTCCCTGGGGGCGGGGGGCCAGTGGAAGCTCGGCTGGGGTCCCCAGACCCCCTTATGATATGCCATGCCTAGCCTTTGTAACGTGTGTGCCTGGCCAGCGGGGGATGGGGCCTCTGAAGACTCTGCTCTCATTTCCCGGCCTCATGGCCCAAACCCCGGGAGTTGGAGGGTACAGGGTGGGGGTGATGTTCCGGGCCCCTGCCCTTCTCATGTCCCCCCGACACCTGGTTCTAGTCCAGCCAGGAAGGGGTTCACGATCAGGAGGATTGGAATCCCCCTCAGCCCACCTGGGCAATTCCATCTGCTCCTCTATGGCCCTGAAGCCTGAGCTGGGCCTCTCTCCTCCCGGGCCCTAGGCCCTCCCCTCCTCCTGTGCCATCTATTCTTACACCTGGTCCCTGACCTCCCCACTCACCGTGCCAGTATCTACCCCGTCCATATTTCCAGTGAACCCGGTGAGGCTGATGGGTTTGCGGGGATGCCCGAACATGTGACCCCTCCCAGGGACGCTTGCCTGCCATGGGAGCCCAGCGGAACCGTGAAGGGGAGGCTGTGATGGGAGGCCATAGGTCACATGATGGGCTAGGAATGGAGGCTTGTCAGGCACAGAGTCCCTTCTGGTGCCTCTCAGGCCCAGAATGACACTGGTTTTAGATCCACAGATCCACAGGCCCTTCCCTGGTGTGGGCCCCCAGGCACCTCTACGGTTGACTCCGGGCTCCAGGCGTCCCCTCTCCTGCCAAGGCTGCCCAGAGCCCTTGGAGCCCAGTCGTCTGCTGCTCCGCAGGAGGCCTTGGAAGGAGAAGTCCAGCCCCAGCACTCCCATACTGCCCCTCTCTCCCACAGGGATAGGCGATAGGAGTCCTGAGTTTGAGCCCTGCATCTAGCCCCTGCCTGTGGGAACCCAAGGAAGGCCCTTCTGCCTTTTGGGACTCAGAAGTAGGGCAAGAGGGTTGACCAGATGGTCCCAGGTTTATCTTCAGCTCTGGTGTCCTGAGAGTCCATTCATGCCATGCCCAGCTTCCCCCATCCCACTTTTCAGCAGTGTGACCCCTTACTCTGGCCGTCTTGGCCCTTAGGGTCACCCTGTTCCATCCTGTCTCCTTAAATCTACCCTAGTCCTTCAGCCTTGGGCTCTGGGGTCTGAGCCCAAGCCCTTGCCTCTGCTGTGGGGAAGGTGAGGAAGGTGTTCTCGCCCCTGGGCCCACCGAACTGCCCAGCCTTCACCCACATGGGGAGCAAGTCATGCATGCCAGCCCCTCCCGCAGCATGGGGCTCCTCAGCCCACTACACATCCCATGCCTGGGGGGAGACCAGGCCCCCACCCTGTCCACTGCCCGACACGCTTTCCTTCCTGTCATGCATGATGGTGGTGTTTCTACGCTGTCTGGTCCTGTGCCGTCTCTGAGACAGTCTGTGTGTGGAATTTGCCTTAAACTGAAGTAAATTTGGTTCTTTTAGTAAAGTTCCTTGCTTTCCTGTCTCCTGTGAATAACAGCAAATGTGTTGCTGTTTGACAGGGTCCAGGTTCTCCTTTCTCTCTCTCTTCCATTCTTTTGTTTGGTAAGGATTTCCTGAGGGACTACAATGTGCCAGGGCCTGTGCTGGGCGCTCGGGATGCAGCAGTGAACAAAACGCAGGCCCCATCTCCACACGGAGCTTACCACAGACACACAAATGAGACAGGAAAACTCAGTAAGCACATAAACAATAGGTAGATAACCTAATTTCAGGTGGTGATAAGAGTTACAAAGACAAACAGAAAAGAAGCGGCTGGAGAGGAACAGGGGGTATTTTAGATGAGGTGGTCAGGGAGGGCCTCTCTGAGGAGGTGAAGGTTGAGATGAGCCCTAAGGAAATGAGAGAAGGAGGCATGCTGGTATCCCAGGCAGAAGGGCTCCAAATAGAAGGAACAGCAAGTGCAAAGGCCCTGAGGCATACTTTGTGTGAAGGACAGCAGGGAGGCTTGTGTGGTTGGAGCTGTGTTAAGAGGAGCAGGGGGGCAGGGATAGTTCAGGAGAAGAGATTAGGGAGGTGAAGAATCCAGAATGTACAGGGCCTTGTAGGCCATGATAAGGGCTTCGGCTTACTCTGAGTGAAACGGAGCCAGTGAGGAGGTGAGAGAGGTGAGTAACACGATCAGGTTATTCTCGAAAACAAGTGGGTCCCTTTATTGCATTTGATCACACATTGACTCATCCCTCAACAAGTACTTACCATGCAGCAGTGCCAGGCCCCGCTCAGGTTTGGAGACACTGATTCACACACGGCTGCACCCTCCGGGGGTGACCCCTGCTCTGGAGCGGTGAGCTAGGAAATCCTACCACCCGGGACTACCGATGCCAAGCCCGTGGGAGGGGCCGGGGGCTGTGGGCACCAAAGGGGCGCTCCTGGCACAGCCTGGACGACTCATAGGCCATGCGCCCGGGATGAGTTACTGCTCTGTGTGCAATGGGACCATCCGTCTTCCCTTGCGGGATTAGCGTGTGGACAGACTGTGGGGCCTAGAGATATGGCCACGTGAAGCGTGTGACGTGCGCAGACAGGACGCACTTGCAGAGCACAAGAAAATCACCTCCCTCCTCCTGGTCACTCTTTGTATATAAATTGCTGGGGCCATCGGAGCCCAGGATCACGGGGAAAGGGCCCTTCCCCCTCCTCTGGGCAAGCTCACAGTCAGATTAGCCTCGCACCAGCCATTCCCAATCTGCACATCACAAGAAATTTGGTACTGATTATACACAAGTTTGGGACTTATTTACTTCTTATGATTTTATAGTAAATTCGAGCTGATTCATGGCTGTCCCTATAATTCAATACCCCTCTGACTTGCATTCCCATATGCTTTGAGTGAGAACCAGGTGGGGTCCTGGCCTGGGAAGAGGGAAGTTTCCAGAACCAGTGACCCATATTGCCTCACCTTGGGTGCCTGGGGGAAAGCGTCTAGAGGAGATGCCCACCTGGCAGGGGAATCAAGTCTCAGAGCCGCTGCCCCAGGGGCCTGAGGGCATCTTTACTGTGCTTGACACTGTTGCTTCTGTCCGGGCTTATTTCTCAAGCTGTGTTCCACAGAACACTGGTTCTCTTGCATGAATTTTGGGAAACTGCCTACTCTGAGTCCCTTTCAGAGAATCCCAATGGCCTTTGGGGTATTCAAAGCTCTGATAAGTCCTGCAGCAGAGAGACTGGTTTAACTTGGTTCAACCCAGTGTTTCCAAAGCTTTTTGACCATGAAGACAAGAAAGTCTGTGTGTGTGTGTGTGTGTGTGTGTGTGTGTGTGTGTGTGTGTGTGTGTTTAGCTGTAACACTGTTACCAAGCAGAACATGTTTTCTTGGGACTTTAAGTAAAGACAATCTTCCTGGTTCCCAGGCTAACACAGATTCTAAGGCCTGCTCCCAGAATCCCAGAAGGTCAGAGGGAGGGCCTGGAGTTTGGGAACTTCTCAGAGGAGATGGGGTAGGAGAGGTGGAGACCTTCAGTTGCTCTGGAAAGAAGGAAGGGGTGTGCCACGCTGGGAAGAGAAACCGCAGAGAAGAAAGGAGGGCGTTCAGAAATTCACGGCTCCAAGGTTGACGTTGTGTTCCCTTGTTGGGCTGAGAGGCGTGTGTGACCGAGCTACGGGAGGGCAGGCAAAGAAGGGAGAGGTCCCTGAAAGGCTCTCCTGGCCTCTGGGCCCCCAACCCGGCTGCAGCGTTCTCCTCTCCTCACCCCCATTCGCTCCCTAGGCCTTCAGGATTAAAGACCCCGGGGTTGTCATTCTCTGGGTCATTCCTCTACCCACTTCTCTGCGTTTGGAATCCCTTTACCGACCTCTTGTCCCCTCACCTCAAATGCCCCTGAATTAATAAAAATAAAATGATGATAGTAATAGTAATATGCACTTACNAAAAATAAAATGATGAAGCGCCAGGCATCCTTCTAAGCACATTGTATATGTTATGTTTATCGTTGTAACAACTCTACGAAGAAGGTACAATCATTATCCCATTTTCCAGATGACAGAACAAAGTCATAGAGCAGTGAAGGGACTTGCTCAAGGTCATACAACTAGAAAGTGGCAGAATCTATAGGGATCTGAGCCCCAAGGTGGAATGGGAGCACCAACCTAGTCACCGTTTTAGTTGCGTGTAACCTTGGCTGGGCCACCCGCCCTCTCTGGATCTCAGCCTCCCTACTGGTAAAATGGAGGGGACAGGCTATAGCGTCATTAAGGGTCTTCCCGCCTCTCTTGACTCTCGGCCCTCTCTCCCATCACCCGAACTTCTCAGACCCCCGCCAGACCCCATAGGCCTCCTGGGGCCCTGTCCTGGCCCGGATGGACACGCTCCAGCGCCATTCTGGCCCCACCCACAACCCCAGGCGGCCTGGCTGCCACCCGCCTGCGGAAGAGATCCCTGAGCCCCGCCTGGAAGGGGCGGGAGAGGTAGAAGCAGAGGATGGGGCTGACTGCGCAATTGGAGTAGGCCAGGATGGTGCAGAGACTGGAGGCCACGAAAGCCACTGGCGTGGCAGGCAGGCCACCCACGGCTGCCACATAGCCCAGCACGGAGCAGGGCCCCCACATCAGCACAAAGACCACCAGCACCACAAGGACGAGCCCTGTGTTCTCCTGGTGCTCCTGGATGCTCTCCCCACTGGGGCCGCGCGGCTGTGTCCACATGAGCCAAGCAACGTGGCTGAAAGAGCAGCCCAGCCCCAACATACAAGGCAGGAAGGCCAGGGCTCCCAGCAGGGTGAAGTAGCGGGAGGTCTGGGCGGGGCTCAGGAGCAAGAGGCAGGCCCGGGCCCCTGCTGTCCCCTCCTCCGCCACCACTCTTTGGAACAGCCAGTTGGGCAATGACGCAGTGAGGCCCAGGACCCACATGGCCCCGCAGAGCAGCAGGCGGGCGCCCCGGCCCGAGGGGAGGGCCAGCTCAGGCCGGGCCACCGCCACGTGGCGCAGAAAAGCCGTGGCCACCATGCTGTAGAAGGTACAGAACATGGTGGCATTGTTGGCGGCCTGGCTGGTGGTGCAGATGACAGGGCCCAGCCACCAGTCGGGCCGCAGGAAGCTCAGCAGCAGCACGGGCACCACGCAGGCCAGGAAGAGCAGGTCGGACAGCGTGACGTTCACCATGAGGCTGCCAGTCAGGGCGCGGAGCGGCGCGGGGGCGCCGGAGGCCCGGCCCACCACCAGCAGCATGAGCGCGTTGGCCGGCAGCCCCGCCAGCAGGATGAGGCCGCAGAGCCCGGCGAAGACGAGGCGGAGCGGTCGCTCGGGAGTGGCGGCGGTGAGCGTGGCGTTGGGCTCCGGCCCCGGCTCCATTCACCTGCTCCGGACACGCAAGGCCGGCGTCGGCACCAGCCCGAGGGCCCCCTTCCTCTTTCCCGGTAGAGCCCCGCTCCTTTCACAGCCCGCTGCGTCCAGTGCCCAGTGCGGGTCCGTGGCGGGCGTTAGTCACGTGAGACCTCACAACAACCCGCCGGGACCCGCTCCATCAGCGCCCCGGGTTCGAATCCCGACTCTGCTACTTTGTAGCTCCGTGACTTTGGGAAAGTTACCCAGTTTCCCTACCTCAGTTTCCTCGACTGCGAAGAAGGAAGGAAAGAAAATAAAACAGATGTCAACAGTAACTGCTCCAAAAGGGTGAGGTTCAGGTCATTTTCATTTTCCTCTTTGTAACGTCTTTATTTCTACAGTTTCTGCAGGGAGTACAGATTGAATCTGGGGTGTGTGTGGGTGTGCGCGTGTGCGCGTGCGCGTGTGCGCGTGCGCACGCACACACATTATTTTTTTGGAGATTTTATTTATTTATTTAGCGAGTGGGGGGAGGGGCAGCGGGAGAGGGACTGAAGCCGACTCCCTGCTGGAGTGCGGAGCCCCATACGGCTGGATCTCATGACTCGGAGATCGGGACCGGACCCGAAATCTAGAGGTGGACGCTCAACCGACTGAGCCCCTAGGTGCCCCTGTATATACGTGTGTGTATTTATTTATTTAAATAAAACCTTGCCTGCCTATGAAACAGGCAGATATTAATTTGAGGTTCAAGCAAGAAAGTGGATACACAGC
>NC_048222.1:31335971-31509247 GCF_002007445.2 Ailuropoda melanoleuca | reverse complement strand
CCAGTCGGGCCGCAGGAAGCTCAGCAGCAGCACGGGCACCACGCAGGCCAGGAAGAGCAGGTCGGACAGCGTGACGTTCACCATGAGGCTGCCAGTCAGGGCGCGGAGCGGCGCGGGGGCGCCGGAGGCCCGGCCCACCACCAGCAGCATGAGCGCGTTGGCCGGCAGCCCCGCCAGCAGGATGAGGCCGCAGAGCCCGGCGAAGACGAGGCGGAGCGGTCGCTCGGGAGTGGCGGCGGTGAGCGTGGCGTTGGGCTCCGGCCCCGGCTCCATTCACCTGCTCCGGACACGCAAGGCCGGCGTCGGCACCAGCCCGAGGGCCCCCTTCCTCTTTCCCGGTAGAGCCCCGCTCCTTTCACAGCCCGCTGCGTCCAGTGCCCAGTGCGGGTCCGTGGCGGGCGTTAGTCACGTGAGACCTCACAACAACCCGCCGGGACCCGCTCCATCAGCGCCCCGGGTTCGAATCCCGACTCTGCTACTTTGTAGCTCCGTGACTTTGGGAAAGTTACCCAGTTTCCCTACCTCAGTTTCCTCGACTGCGAAGAAGGAAGGAAAGAAAATAAAACAGATGTCAACAGTAACTGCTCCAAAAGGGTGAGGTTCAGGTCATTTTCATTTTCCTCTTTGTAACGTCTTTATTTCTACAGTTTCTGCAGGGAGTACAGATTGAATCTGGGGTGTGTGTGGGTGTGCGCGTGTGCGCGTGCGCGTGTGCGCGTGCGCACGCACACACATTATTTTTTTGGAGATTTTATTTATTTATTTAGCGAGTGGGGGGAGGGGCAGCGGGAGAGGGACTGAAGCCGACTCCCTGCTGGAGTGCGGAGCCCCATACGGCTGGATCTCATGACTCGGAGATCGGGACCGGACCCGAAATCTAGAGGTGGACGCTCAACCGACTGAGCCCCTAGGTGCCCCTGTATATACGTGTGTGTATTTATTTATTTAAATAAAACCTTGCCTGCCTATGAAACAGGCAGATATTAATTTGAGGTTCAAGCAAGAAAGTGGATACACAGCGGCTTTGAGAAGGCGTGAAGCCCTGCCAGGGGTTCCCAAGCTTGTCTACACAGTGGGATCACTTTGGGAGTTTCAGAAATACTAATCACCCAGGTCCCATCCCAGGGGCGGGATTTAGCTGGTCCCGGCTCTGGCATTTTCTAAAGATCCCAGAGGACTCTCCAGGGCAGACCAGCTTGGGGACGGCCTGCTCTCTATGCTGTGCTGTGCTGGTTACTGGGCAGGGTTGGGGGAAGCGCTGCACCCCAGCTTCCTTCTCACCCCCACTCCATCCTACATACTAAGGACATGGAGAGCCCCGACTGAGAGGAGTCAGGCTGGGAAATGGGCTCTAGACATCCCAGAGTTAGCCCAGTGCCACCCCACAGACCAGACCAGAATCCCTAGCTTTCTTGGGATGAGACCTGCCCATTAACTCAATAAATAAATAAATATTTCCTGAGTATTTACCCTGAGCCAGCAGCAAACACCGCAGCCCTGTGGGGTCCTGATTCCAGTCCCCATCCCCTTTTCTCTTATGCTGGGGTGGGGGAGTCTGGAGAGACCTCTGTCTACCTGGCTTGAAGCCTGGGCTGGGGGGTTCCCCTGAGCCCCTCCTGCAGGGCCCCGCCTGGGGGGACTTGCTTGGTTTCTGGGGCCCCATGGCAGCAGCTTGCCTGAGGGCAGCTGAGAAGAGATGGAGACGGCCAGGGCGAATTCTGCCACTGCTACCTCTCTGGGGTCTCCAGCTCCTTCCAGGGGCTGCGGGGGAAGGAGGAACCGAGGGACCAGTTCCAGACCCTAACTGCCCTGGATGAGTGCTATAATCGAGTCATTCTTTCGGCATCTGTAACTCTTTTTTTTTCTTCCATCTGGCCCAGGCCTGCCCGTCGATGACAAGATGGAGGGGAGGGGAGGGAACCAAAGGGTCCGGGGACCTGGCCCCTGCTCCACCTAAGCGTCCATACCTTCCTATAAGAAGCCCCCTCACGTCGTGGTGAAGCTTGTGGCTGCTGGAGCCTGGGTTCAAAGCCCCTCTGCACCACTTGCTAGCCGCGTTGACTGTGGACAAGCTACTTATCCTCTGTGCCTCATTTTCCTCATCTGTAAAGTGAGGATAAGTGCACCCCAACTCATAGGGTCGCTTTGAGGATTAAACGGGGTAGTATGAGTTAGGTGCTTGGAATAGTGCCTGGCATGAAGTAGGGAATTTGTAAATGAGGGCTGTTCTGCTCCTGCCCACCCTCACTCCAAAAAGCTCTCTTCTTTAATACCTCTGTCCAGGCTCCACTTTGTCCCCCCGCCTTCCCCTTCTCACTCCACCTCCTGAGCCCCATCAGCCCCGTCCAGCCCTCCTTTTCTTAAGCAGCCCCAAGCTAAGGTGTGACCAGAGCCCTCTTGACAGACATGCCCTGAGAACTCACCACTTGTCTGGAAGTCCACTCTGAAATCTACCTTGAGTCCCTCCTGCTGCTCTCCTCGTAGGCCTCATGCACTCTGAGGTTCCTGGGCCCTGCTTGCTGGCTTGGAGCCCTCTGACACCAGGAAGGGCTGGTGGCCCCTCCACAGCTCTGCTCGGCACAGAAGCTGGATCTTGCCAGAGAAAGCCAAGTGACGGTTCTGGGCAGGTGTGCGGTCCCTTCTTGGACCCCACCTCTAGGGAACAGGAGCTGGCTGCCTGCAGGCAGAGCTGAGATGGAAGGGGCAGGCCCGGGGGCCCCTTCTGTACCGAGTCCCCCGAAGGACAGGGGCTCTATCCGCTCTACTGCCTCCCCCAGGAATCACACCCTGCTTACCAGCCTCATTAATTCGCTGGCCTACAGGACAGAGATGTCTGTGCCTGCCAGGTCCCCAGACCCCAGACAGAGCCATTGGCAACAGCAGGACCTGCCCCCCACCCTTGCCCGTGGCCAGGCATCACTCACTCCAGCCCACCTCTCCCTGTCTGTCTGTCTTTCTTAGAACCTACTGTAGCCTAGAAACTGCTCAGAGCAGGGGGAGGCCCATGGGCTGATGGAGAGGATCCGGGAAGGGAGAAGACATTGGGGGTAAGAAAGAATCGGTGAGGGAGGTAAGTAAAGGAACTAGCTGGACCACGAAATCATCCTGCATATTGTCTAGAGGCTGAATGGGGTCCATTAAGGCATCTGATCCGACCTTTGGCGGCTTCTGATGCCTAATGCTTTTCTACCTGGCCTCTTGCCAAAGCGTCATCCGACTTCCCCTTGCATGCCTCTAATGACAAGGAGCTCACTGCTGTGGAGGCAGAACTGAGCAGAGGGATAGGGGCCAAGATTGGAGACTGATTAAGCCAGTAGGAAGGCTCTGTCTTCCACCTCCTGCCCTCTCTCTCTCTCTCCTGCAGTCTCTCGCTCTATACCTCTTTCTCTCAAACTGTCTCTGCTTGTCTCTCTGTGAAACTGGGGTTTCCTCTGATTCCGCAGCACTGAATACAAAGTAATCATAAGCTCCACGTCCCGTGCGCACTGGGCTGTAGGACGTGACGAGCGCCCCTGCGGTTAGCAGTAAGATGACAGGGACAACCGTTGCAGCAAACATGCGTGACAGAAGATAGTGCCACACTGAGAGGCCATCTCCCTAAGGCTCTCAGAGCAAGCTCCTTAAGGGCACTGAGGACCCCAGCCCGGCTTATAATGGGCAGCCCCTTCCGGGAGGGGCATAATAGGCAGTTCTGGGAACTCCAACAAAAGCTCCAAAGGGGAGCCCACGAGTGGTCTGAATCTAGTTTCTTGGCTGCTCCCCAGGCCCCACCAGCCACTCCCCAGCTGCGCTTCAGGCCAGAGGGCTGCATCAGAGGACATCGTGGCATTCAGGGGGTAGGATCTCTGAATATGACCCCTTAGAGGCAGGTCTTGGGGAAAGGGAGTGGGGTCCGGGCTCAGGGAGACAGGGTAATAGGGCTTATGAGGGGCCATCCGAACCCTGGAATCGGAATCCGCTCGGAAGAAACTTGATGGTTGCAGACAGGTGGTGAGACAGGGTTCATAAGCTCTGGCAGGTGCGGAACAGTGGGACGGCTCTAATAAAGTGTCTTGTAATTAACAGGCTGTAGGAATTAGTAATCAGCCCCAAAGCAAGCTCCTCGGAAAGGTTCTTTCCCTCCCCTCAACTTTCATCTTTATTTCGGGTTATATAAAGAATGCCCAGACACTGCAGAAGATCTAGAAATACAAACACGTATAAAAAGGGCAATAACACCCCCACACGTTCACCCTATAATTTCACCCCACGGAGATGTGTGGCCAATAATATGGTGTATTTTCCTTAATTCATTTGTCTCGACTTTTCCTTCCTTTTGAGAGTTTTAACCACCTCCCCCACCCCCGTCAAATCCTTCTTCAGCGTGCAAAGGGCAGTGTTAGCACAGCCCCCGCCCTGGGATCCGAGTCCTGACCTGAGGGGATTCTCCTGAACTTCCAAGCTGGCCATCTCTGTCATTGCTGCATCCGGGCGGGTGGGACAGGAGCTGAGGAGGAAGAAACCCCCGGGGCGGCTGTCCCCGCACCCTGGTTGGGCCGTGTGGTCAGAAGCAGCAGCCAGCTCTCTTCTGTGGCCTCTTGGGGGTCATCTCCACCAGCGCGCCCTTCAGGCGGTCTTCCTGCATCTTGAGTGACCTGTATGACAGCACCAGACATCAGTCCTCTGTCTCACTTTCCAGGAGCAGCAGGGAGGGCCCCACGGGTGAGCTGTGGGGCTGTGGGACCGCGCCCCCGATCGTCCTCTCCGCCCACTTGCTCTGCCCCTGCGCTGCATCCCACACGGCACCCGAAAAATGGGGCCACGGAGACTTCAGCCTTCTGTCTCTTTCCTAGTGTTCCTTCCAGCCTCCTGTGAGCTGGGCACTGCACAGGGGACTCCGAAGAGGACAACGAAGCCAGCATGTCCTTGCCTCGAGAGGTGAGGAGACAGAGAGAGTAGGGGCCTTCAGAACGCCGGAATGAGGAAGCACACAGAGGGACGTGTCCTCGAAGGTCCTTGAAGGACTTAGGGAGGAAGGTGGAAGTGTCAGAGCTGAGGCCGAGCAGTGGACAAGGGTTCGTTAGCAGGAAAGCGGGGTGCATTCCGGGCAGAGGGCAAAGGCTCAGGGAGAGAGAGAGAGCTTGGGAGTTCGGGAAATAAAAGAAGCTCGTTCATTCATTCACTCAGGTTATATTTACCGAGTGCGGACCCCTGTCCCGAATCACAAAGCCTAAAGATGGGCCAGAAAGAAGCCTTAGAGGCAACAGGGGCTCCTGTTGTCCCGGGGGCCTGAAAGCCACATTCAGGAACTTGGGCTTTTGTCCTAAAGCAAAGGGACGCTGTCAAGCAGTTGTCTAGCAGACGGCGTGACGGCGTGATCAGGTGTCACAGAAGGGGCTTCCAGAGCATCTGCTCCAGGACCCCTTCGCCTTACTTATTTCCTTCGTTTATTGGGCACCTACTATGTGCCAGGTGCTGGGTGTGGAGGGAGGGGGCTGGACAAAACCGCCCCTGGCCAGCCCTCCTGGAGCCACAGCCTCGGGCAGGAGGCAGACAGCAACCAGGGACCAAATGCATGTACAATTACAGTTTGTCCAGAAGGGCTTTGAAGGACACAAATGGGACAGGGACCCGGAAGAGTGGTGGGGGGGAGACGGGTCAGGGAGGGCCCCCCTGAGGGGCTGAAGCTGAGCGAGCACGTGTGCACACACAGGGACGGGACCACCAAGGTCACTTCCAGGCATTTGGATTTTATTATAAATCGAGTGGAAGTTGGGGCGCCGGGTCGGAAGGGTATGCAACTGGTGATCTCAGGGTCATGAGTGGGAGCCCCACATTGGGTGTAGAGATTACTTGAGTAAATACATAAATAAAAACTTAAAAAAAATAACTAAATCTAGTGGAATTTACTAGAAGGTGGAGAGCAGGAAGGTAACCCTCTGTCCCGCTGCACCGCGCAGCGGAGAAAGCAGGCTGAGGCTCAGAGAGCGGGCTAGCCTTTCAGGAGGTGATACTTCCCTGGGACTGGTAGAACTCAACTCAGACTCTCCACACAGCGCTCTCGCTCCTTCCCCAGGGTGAGCCCTGTGGCTTCATGGTGCTTCCTCAGAGCAGAGCAGGCCTTCCCTTCCCACGTGAGGGCTCTGGGGGCTGCCCAGGGGACTCTGGGTGGGGAGCAGCGGGTGGCACTCACCGGGCCAGGTTCACCACGGGCTCCAGGATGTTGTGACCCAGGGCAGCGCTGCACTCTCCAAAGGAGACCCCCAGCTCCTGCGGACAGACAGGGGTGTGGGGGCCCTGGGAGAGCCCACTGAGCGACCAGCAGTCCCGGTGATCTAGCCATCAGACAGAGCCCCACCCAGAGCGCCCCAAGGCCAACCCCGTCGGTTTGGCTTGTCAAAGAGGCCACTCTGGAGACCCTCCACAGCCCTGGCTCTGAGCGACAGTGGAAAGCCTGTGTCCCCACTTGGAGAAATGTCCCTGGGGACATTTTAAACTATTAGCTTTTTTTTTTTTAATTTCAAAAATATTCAACAGGGGAGGGGGTGGAATATTGGAAACTACAACACATTCAAAAAGTTTAAGAGCAAAATATAAACCCCTCCTGTTAGCACTTGATACATATTTCCATTCAGTTTTACGGAATGCTTTCCCTGGGGGTGAGCGGGCTCCGCGTCAGGTGCTGTCGGATGAGACCGCAGCACCCAGCTGCTCGGTCCGCTCCTCTCGAACACCAGCAGCCTCGAAGGGTCAACCCAACCTCACCCCGGACTTGCCGCTGCTCTTCTGACTTCACGTTTCATTGTAAGCATTTCCTCCACGCCCTCCAATATTTTTCCGGGACAGGATTCTTAATGGCCAATGCTAGCTTCTCACATGAACCTCCACAGCTTAACTGCCAACTGCTGCCCAATGTTTGTTCTTGTAAATAACACCGTGAAGAACATCGTCGCATAAACACGCTTGATTATACATCCTATGCGGGTATCCATTATGCCATTCTCGTAGGGGCTATTATTTCTGACTTTCCTTAGGATAAATTGCTAGAGGAGGAATTACTATGTCAAAGAGATGAGCCACTGCTTTTAAGGAGGAAAAAAATCCCGCCAACCAGGAGCCACGATGATGACCTCATGACTCTGAGAAAGGAGAGGAGAAGGGGAAAGAAACACAATGTGGAAATGCCAAGAGGGGATGTGGCAGAGGTGGCGTAAGGGCTGGGTTCTTTTTCCCTTCCTTATTATTCTCCAGAGTTTCTGGAATGTGGTCAACTTCTATTCATAAATAAATAGTATCCACTGTCTGCTGGTGGGGCCTTTGATGCAATCTTGCCAGGGAAGAATTTGGGTCCCAAGATAGAATAAATTAGAAGGAATGTTATGTTAATTAGAGACCAGAGAGAAAATGAAGATTTGATTGGGAATTTTAAGTGAAGCTTTTAAAACCTTTTTTTACTCTGAAGATATTTTTATATAGGTCAGAATGTTGTGTGGGAGTCTGCTAATTCGACGCGAGGGTCAGTGTCATGCCCGCGGGACAGCCTCAGGTTTGGGTCTAAGAACAGGGTGGGCGGGAGGCAGAGGTGACCAGGCTGCTGTCCACTCTGACCCAGCCTTCGGCAGGAACGGGCCGTGGGTCCTTCTCCGTTGCCCAGGCCAGGGGGACCTGCCCGCTACCCTCCAGTCGGCCAGTCCAGGCTGGGTCGGGGGGCTGATGCCCAGGTGCTCACCTGGGCCAGTTGCTGCCCGACCTCCGTGGGCACCTGCCGTTCCTCCTCACAGTCCTTCTTGTTTCCCAGGAGAAGGAGGACCACCCCGTCAGGCCCTGACTCCTGCACACAGAACACATGCCCTCAGGCACCCACGTTGAGGGCTTGCTCTGTTGTGCCAGGCCCTGGCTCGATTTGGCCCTGCCCTCCAGGAAGCTGACAGTGTGCGCACCCTCCCCGTCGCCTTTCTGTCTCACGCTCACTCCGCACCCTTCCCCCACCCATGACATCTTCCCTTCAGTCTACAGTGAGTCTGCCCCTCCTTTCTGCCTGCAAACAGGTCACCCATTTTCCAAGGCCAGCCTCAAAGTTACCTCCCCCAGGAAGCCTTCCAGGATTGTTCTTGCCTGTGCTGAACAGCCCGGCGCTTGATTACACAGGCTGGCTTGGCTCGTTTCCTAATTGTTTCATGACGACGACAACAACGACGGCTACTACTACTACTAGCTTCTGTTTACTGAGTGCTTACTATTTCCCAGTGTTGTTCTAAAGGCAATTTTATCAGTTAATCCTAACAACTGTATGAGAGAATTTGGAAAATTGAAGTTCAGAGACGTGAAGTCACTTGTCCAAGATAACAGAGTTGGGGCAGGCTAACTGGGATTCAAAGCTAGGTCCTGTCAGACCCCGAGCCCAGCCTCCTTCACACATTACCTTGTCTTACTTCTTTTGCTTCTCTTCAACTAGACTAGAAACTTCCAGAGAGAAGACAACATGCCTTTCTTCATAACCCTCTGCTGTGCTAGTACCCACTGCAGATTTCAGTACATATGTATCAATTAAGTACACAGGGGAAAGAACTAGAGATGTGTGGACAGAGGAATTGTCGCCTAGAGTGGGACTAGACTTGCACTACCCCCAGGCGTTAAGAAGACAACACCGAGCTGCTGTATACAGGAAAGAAATGTTCAGAGGATAAAGGAAGTAGTTTATTTTGGAGGCTGTACTATGTGGTTGTGGTTTCTTCCTGTGACTATGCTCCCAGCTCATCCAGCCACATGCCCTCAGTGGGTCACATCACCCACATGTCTGTGGTGTCATTTGTAATCCTGGGAAAAAAGGGGGCATGGGCACGATACAAGTTCCCTCTTGACTCCAAACACCAGGGCCAACCCCAACAGCCACCTGCAGGGCCTCAGACTGCTGCTTACCCGGAGACAGTCCAGCCAGTAGCGCACGTGGGCGAAGCTCTCCCAGGAGGTGATGTCGTACATGAGCACCACTCCGTCGGCCTTGCGCAGAAGCTGCCGAGTCATGCTGTGGTACCTGCCGGGACAGTCTGCGTGAGGCGAGGCCTGGTGGGCCGATCCCTCGCCCTGGCCTCTCCGGGCCTTAGCCACTTCATCTGCAGAGTGGGAGAATTAACTTTCCTGCCTCTGACTGCTCCCCGCAGAGAGCATGCCTCCATTTTCCTTCTTGCAGTATGATCGTTGAACGGGTCGCAGTTCTCATGGCTGCAGTTTCAGAACGTACCAAAGAGCACCCAGCGAAAAGTCTGTCGTCCCCCCGCCCCGCCCCGCCACTCAGTCCCCCTCCCCAGAGGCAGCCAGGGTTACCAGTTTGCAGAGGTGTTTTATGACTATGCACAAATGTACGTATGCGTACATGCACACCGTTTACACACGCACACTCACACACACACCCTTTACTCCCCTGCTAAACGCAAAGACAGTGGCAAACATGCCCTGTACTCATTACTGTTCAGTAGTCTGTACTTTGCCTTTTCCAGTTAATAAAACGTCTTGGAGAGATGCCTGGGTGGCTCAGGCAGTGAAGCGGCTGCCTTCGGCTCAGGTCATGATCCTGGCATCCCGGGATCAAGCCCCACGTAGGGCTCTGTGCTCAGCAGGGAGCCTGCTTCTCCCTCTCCCTCTGCCCCTCCTCACTCATGCTCTCTCTCTCTCAAATAAATAAATTAATTAAATGTTTTAAAGAATAAAAATAAAATGTCTTGGAGGTGTTTCCCCATTGTACATAGAGTCCACAGTCTTTCTTTGTGACTTCGTAATATCCTCCGGATTGTGTAGCTAGGCCCTGACCCACTCAGCTGGCCCACCCATCCTCCCTGTTAGACTGCTCCTGGTGCTTCACAATATAACCGATGCTTCCGTAACCATGTTGCTATTACCGTCGTGGATGGGTTCATCCGCAGAATGAATTTCTAGAAGTGGAACTGCTGGGTCAAAGAAGATGTGCCTTTTACATTTCGATGACTACTGCCTCACTGGAAAGGGGCAGGCCAGCGTTTTCAGCAGGACGGGACTGGGCAGCTGTCCCCTGAGGGCCCCATCAGTGCTATGCTTTGCTGCCCCCTTGGGCAGCCCACTGGAGCTTGACTCATCTCTGCTTCCCCGACCTCCTCAGTCCTTAGGGGCGGATGCCTTTTTTGCCCTTGGTTGCCTCTTGCCTGTGTTGGAACCTTCAAGGTCAGGGCTGCCCTCTCTCCCTCTCGGCCTTGGGCTCAGCCCGGGGCTGTGACGCCATGAGCGCGGACAGTCCCCCTTACCTCTCCTGGCCGGCCGTGTCCCAGAGCTGCAGCGCGAAGCATTTGTGGTCCACCAGCAAGGTTTTGACCCGAAAATCCACTCCTAGGACACACGGGGCGGGGGGTTGGTCAGGCCTGCTTCTAAGTCACCAACCAGGACTTCCAGTCCACACCTGCCCAGGATATACCTGTTCCCCGACACCAGCCCCTCTGTCTGCTGGGCTTCCTTCCCCTTGGTTCTCCAATCCCACCCATATTCCAGGCCCCACATCCTCCAAGAGGCCTTTCCTGACCACCCAGCCCGTGGGGTCACAGTCCCCGCTGCATTCCCACACCCTCACGGTCAGTGCCAGTTCGAGGCACCTTGCGATATTTTGACCTCTGCGAACCTAGCTGTGTTCTTCCCAACTGCATAGCAGTGATCATTCCTCAGGTCACTCAGGAGAACCAACGTCACTGTTTTATTTTTATAATACTCCCTGTTTCATTCCTGATTACGGCATGGATCTTCCCCCTTTAACCAGACTGCAAAGTGGGAGCAGGCAGCCCAGGAGGGTGGGGGGAGCGCTGGTTTCAGGGATGACTGACTGTGCTGGGAGCTGCCCACCTTCTGCTGCTTTGCCGGCTGTGTGACTTCAGGCAAGTCACTTTACGTCTCTGAGCCTCCCTTCCTCGTTTGCAAGGTGACATTTTAAAAAGACCCACACTGGGGGTTCCTGGGTGGCTCAGTCGTTAAACGTCTGCCTTCGGCTCAGATCATGATCCCAGGGTCCTGGCATTGAGCCCCTCAAGCATCCGGCTCCCTGGTCGGTGGGAGGCCTGTTTCTCCCTCTCCCACTCCCTCTGCTTGTGTTCCCTCTCTCGCTGTGTCTCTCTCTGTCAAATAAATAAAATCTTTAAAATAAATAAATAAATTAAATAAAATAAAATGACCCACATGGGGTGCATAGAGCATGCAACTCTTGATCTCAGGGTCGAGAGTTCAAGCCCCACATTGGATGTAAAGCTTATTTTAAAATAAATAAAATAAATTTTAAAACTATCTGTAAAAAAAATAATAATAAAAAGAGCCACGTTGCAGCGTGGTTGGGAAGATTGAATGACTCATATTTGAGGTTTGGCCCAGGGCTGCTTGGGAGGTGATCATTTTCTTCATTATTCTCATCTCCCTGAGCCACAGACCTTCAAATTTCACAGCCCCCTACCTGGCTGTGGTCCTGCTTCTAGACCCTTCCTGTCCCTGGAAATATGAAGGTAATAGTCAAATCCCAGGAGGGTTTAAAAGCTTTGGGGGTGCACCTTCCTGACAACCCCCAACGAATTCAGGCAGACTAGGGAGTGATGGAGAGGGACTTCTTCCCCTTCCCCACTCCGGGGGGGGGGGGGGGGGGGGGGGGCGGGATGCGCCTCATTCCAGCGCTGAGACGGTAGAGACTTTTCTACCTGCTGCTGCCCCTGGCGGTAGTTGAAACCTTGCCCACCCCACCCCCCCTTCGCAGGAAGTGGCCGCCTGGGGACCTGACTCAGCAAAACGGCGAAGCAGACGTTTGTAGCATCTGCTTCCCTTTATTGCCCTCTTTTCTGAACATCTTAGGAAGCCCGGCGTCCGCAGGAACCTCTGAGATTACCTGACCCAAGCCCCGTGATAATATCCAGCCTCGGCTGAAATCCCCACCCTGTGGTCTATGAACGACTCTAACAAGTATGCCTCGCATTTCCTAACCCCGCCCTTACTCCCACAGGTCCTCCTCCCGGCCCACCCCCTCCTCAGTCCACCCACGTGACCCCATTCCGTCCCCAAAGCACGTTATAACTTAACCACGCAAATGGCTAAGAATATAACAGTTATCTCCTCCCCGAGGAATCTGCTTCTTTTCAGGGGCAGCGCCAGGGAGGGAGGCACGCTGAACCCGGCACAGGCTAAGACTTCTGGGCTGAGGCCGGGGCCCTGAAGGCAGGAGACTTTGGGCCCCAGCGAGGGCAGGACCCTTAACCAGGTCCTCCATGATCTGTTTCCCTCGTCTGTAAAATGGGGATACGGAAAAGCCTGGAATGCACCTTCGGCTCTAACTCCATCGGCTCAGGCTCTGGTCCTCCCCCCAGCCCTGTTCTCGAATGCCAGCAGGCTAGACTTCTTATCTTTTGGGGTGGGGGGTGAGAATGGAGGAGGTGACACGAAGTGCGGAAATGTACACGACTGAAGAAGCCAGAGTCGGCCCCATCGATAGTGAAGCCGGATGGATGACGGCCACCAGGGGGCACCAAACCGCCGCTGGCTCCGCGACCGAGGCGGCTCACGCCCCCACCGCCCCCATCCCGGATACGCCCAGCGGGCCAGCGGGGCGTGCAGGCTTGTCCTGTCTTTCTACAATTACACCACCTGTGTTTTTCTTGATTGAATTTTATGGAACCTTCTTATCACATACTAATGGGGCAGGTCGGTTCCATAGGGAGGGCTTTTGTAAGGAAGGAGGCTTGGAAGACGCTTTGGTGCCCTTCCCGTGGTCAGTAAGCAGGACCTTAGGTGATTCATAACCGTGGCCTTGCAGACCCTGTGACCCCGCCCAACGTCAGACCAGGCCTGCTGTGAGTTCTCCGTCCCCAGGACACTGAATTTTTAACTGGTTCCCCCAGTGAGGCTTCTTAGAGAAAAATCTGAGAACCCGTCTTGGAACCACTTTTGCGCGAAGACTGTCATTTACCCACTGGTCTGGCCCTGGTCCACAGTCGGGTTGCGCCCTGACAGACACAAACGCACGGATCCCCCCGTCTCTGTGCCTAAGTGGGCCCCGTCTTCATTCCTGATCTTGCATTTCCGTGGCTCTATAGAAGGCCAAGGGCTCACAGATCCCAACGTTTGTAGACGGAGGAGTCTTTGCGTTTGGGCACATTTCATTTGCAGGGGCCACTGAATTAGACACGATCAAATATTTCCTTATAATAATAGCAATAAAAATAATATTTTTGAGCCCTTGCCACATGTCGGGTATTATTCTAAGAGCTTGACATGTAGTAACTGACTCATCCTTTCAACTATTCTAGGAAGCCAGTACTCTTGTCCCCGTTACGCGGATGAGGGTTTGGAAGCTCCTAGGGGTGAAATAATCTGCCCAAGTTCATCCTGCTGGTCAGTGGCAGAGAAGGGATTTGAACTCAGGTATCTGAGTTCGTAACTGACCATACTCTAGAAATACATTCTGCATAAAATACTCAACTTGCCCAAGGCAACTTCCTGCCAGAGCTTGCAGACTGGCCGGGGCCAATCGTGAGCAACATGGGCCCTGCAGTGGCCTGCCCACAAGCCATGGGGGTGGGGACTTGCTTGTTTTCACCAGCAGCCCACTCTGGCACGGAAATTGCAGGGTGCTTTGTCGATGTGGTGCATTATAAGCTAATCAGATCAATGCAGAAAAGCAAATTACCTATAATTAGAGATAATTAGTAAAATAGTAAGATTATGCCCATATAAAATAAAGTCTAATGCAGGGCCTGTGGCCAGGACAGAACCTGCCGCTTCCCCGGGAGATGGCTCTCTCTGGCCCCCCTCCGGCTCCTAGGCGCCGCCTGGCTCTCCCCTCCCGCCGCAGCCCCGTCGGCAGGCAGGTCGGCTCTTACCCACGGTAGCCGTCAGCCCAGTGGCGAAGGAGTTCTGGTGCAGCAGGTGCAGGAAGGATGTTTTGCCCACGTTTGAGTCTCCCAGGAAGATGACGTGGAAGAGGTAATCGGGGTCGGCAGCAGGCTCGCTGGCGGTGGGGGACCCTGGGGATGAGGTCGGCCCAGCCTCCCCGGAGTCAGTTCCTGAGTCTGGAGGCCGGTTCTCTGCCGGCGGCTCCCTGGATGGAAGGGAGCCTTGTTCTTCTGCACGAGCAGTAGTAGGCGAGGCCAGGGGTTGGGCTTCCAGCTCAACCAGGGTGCGGGGGTTCTGCGTGTGCTCCTGGGGCCCTGCTCCACCCCCAGGCTCAGCGCCCTCCTGGGGAGAGTCCAGGGGAGGCGGCTGTGTTCTAGGAGCGGGGGCTTCTGCCTGGGCCTGAGCCTGCGGGGCCTCGGGCGGGAGAGGAGCAGGTGGATGATCTCGCGGGGGGAGCTCTGAATGCCCAGCTGCCGGGCCACGAGCCTCACTTGACTGCTCTGAACTGAGGTCTTGCCCTCCTTGGCCCACCTGTTTCCTTTCCTCAACCCCGGGATCTTCTTCCAGACGCTCGTGGGCAAGGGCAGGCAGCCCATCTGGCGCGAGGACCCAGCCATGAGCGTCTCTCAGCCCCCCAGGAGGGCCCTCCTGCACACCGGGGCCCAGCCGGCCCTGCTCCAGTCCCTCTGTGGGAGGCTGCCCCACAGGCTCCAGGTCCTGGGAGGGCCCAGTCAGCCCTGGTGTGAGGGCTCCGGCCCCTGGGGACCCCAGTTCTGTCTCAGAGCCGGGGACCTGCGGGTCCTGATGGAGGGCCTTGCTCTGTCTGGGGGCCTTCTCTGGGACAGGCCCAGGCCCGAGGCTCTTGTCATCTGGGTGTGAGGCCTGGAGCTGTTCGCTGGGCCCAGCTGGGGCCTGGGGAGGGGGAGCGGTCAGCTGGGGAGGGGGTGCATCCTCCAAAGGAACGAGCATTTTGAGGGCAGCTGCCACCAGGCTCCCTGACTCCCCAGTTGGGGCCCCCGGGAAACTCCCATGGGAGAGGGCCTCGGGGCCGGGCCCTGACTCCTCCTTACGTTCCAGGCTTCGAGGCTGGACAGGCGGTTCTGGGCCGCTGTCCTGCCCATCCGGGCCCACTCCTTTCACTTCCTTGGTCCTGGAGAGCGCCCCACTGGGGCTCCTTGGAGCCCCGTCCAGATCTGAAGGCGGCTCCTGACCAAGCAGCCAAGCATGTGGCTCTGAGATGGAGATCTGCCTGACTACTCGGGGTGTCTGGGGGCCTGAGGGGGTCCCCGGGGTTGGAGGTGGGCTCCAGGAGAGCTGCAGGGCTCTGCGCGAGGAGGTGTTGAAGTCACTCAGGAGCTGGTCCCAGTCATCCTCCTCCCCAAACAGTCCAGGCAGGGGAGCCTCCTCAGAGGAGACTGCCTGGGCGTCTGGAGCCTTCTCGTCACCTGCTCTGGGGACACTAGGAAGGGTTTAGGAAGCTAAGGTCAGGGGAATTTCTCCTCATCGCTAACACCTCACAGCTGACCCCCTCCCCCAGTCTCTGCTCAGGCGGTCCTTCTCACCCTGCATGCACCGCCATTCCTCTCCTTCATCCAATCCTGCCCATCTTTCAGGGCCTATATGAAGCCTCACCTCCTCCCGGAAGCCTTCCTTGACCATTCTGGTCCATCCCACTCCTCTGAGCCGTAACAGGTAGAGTGAGTGCCTTCCTGGGATCCATTACTACCCTCGACCCTGTGCGTGCGTGTGTGTGCACGGCGCATGCGTGCACGCATGTGTGCTCGTGCTTGAATCTCAGTTGTGTGACCTTGAGCACATGACTTGCCCCTCTCTGTGCCTTTGTTTCCTTGTCTGAGAAGTGCGCATGAGCATGTCGGCCTGGCAGGATTATTGTGAGGTTTAAGGAGGGAATTTCTGGTGTGTTCTGGGTGCTGACAGGGCCTCAGAGAACTCAGAGCCTACGCCTCCCCCCTTTCGGGAAGCTCTGCTCCCCACCTTAGCCCAGGGGCAGCAGCTACTTGCCTCGGTTCCTCCTCCACCTGCCAGGATGCGTGGCCCCTGGCGGCGCTCAGATGGCCCCTGGTCACCCGCAGCTGCCCCCGCGCCTCCTCCAGCCGGCCGGCCAGCTCTCGCTCCGTCTCCCGCAGCTCCTGGTTCTCCGAGCTGGCCGCCCGGTGTGAGCTGCGGAGCCCGTGCAGCTGGGCCTCCAGCTGCGGGAGGAGGATGGAGCGTGAGGCGGAGGGAAGCCCCGGAGTCCTCCAGGGCAACAACCAGCCCCCAAAGGCCACGGCGGGGCCTAGACTCCGGGCTTCTGGAGACCCAGCGTAAACAAAGGATTGGGGGGGTTACCCCGTGTTGGCCTATTTAGCTCCGTTATCTCCCATCCGGGAGGGACTTTTGAATTGAAGGAACTGGGTAAGAAACACAAACTGCCAGCACCACAAGGGCCCAACACGGAGAGGGGATCACACCCCCTCTGCTCAGAGCTCTGCAATGGTTGCTGTCTCTGAACCCCATTTGGTCCGCAGGGAGCTCACAGGACTCGGAGATGGAGTGCAGCGTGAGCACTCAGAAGGGTAGGGGAAGCCCTCACCTTGCCTTCCAGCGCCCTGCTCAGTCCCTCCCACCCCATGAGGTCTCTGCCCTCCTCTCCCACTACTCTTCCCTCCCTCCATCTGCTCTAGCCCACGGGTCTCCTCGCTGCTCCCGGAACCTTCATGGCACGCACCCACCTCAGGGCCTTTGCACTCACTGTTCCTTCCACCTGCACTGCCCTTCCCCAGGTATCATATGGCCCACTCTTCGTCTCCTTCAGGCCTTTACTCCAATGTCAGCAACTCAGTGAGGCCTTCCTGGATTTCCCTGTCAAAAGCCTTCTGGCCCCCGCCCTGCTTCCCTTCACTCTCCTTCGCACTTTCACTCTCCAGCATGTTACAGATCCTACTTGCTTACTTTGTCATCCATCTTCCTGACTAAGGCTGTAACTCCGTGGGCTGGAGTGTGTGTCTATCACGTTCCTCAGGACCTAGAACAGTGCCAGGCACCAGTGGGCGCGCCGTAAATAATCTCTGGGTGAAGGAATGGATGACCTCGGGGGAGAGGCTTCACGTCAGCGGGGGACAGGACAAAACGGCCCCATGTGTTAAGTCCAATGTCCTCTCTTGACTGAAGGAGGCTGCCTCCATTTCCAAGGAGCAGCTGCTGCAGAGGCATCTAGAAATCAGCCCATGCTGGGCAGGTGCGACCAGCTGACAGAGCCAGGCAAGGCAACGGTGGAAAAGCCCCTGGGAACCCTGCCCGGTGCTGAAGGAGAAAGCTGGTTGCCCCGCTTCTATCAGCTGGTGATTTTACTAAGGTCAGTGATCTGGGAGCTGAGAAAGGAGGGGATGGCAGGGCAGGGTCTCAGACCCAACGACTTGGCCACAATGCCAACTGGCAGTGACTATGGGCTGCAAGATCTGGGGGGTCGGGCAGCGGGGAGCTGGTCAGATTCAGAGACAGTAACAATTGTGATGCGTACAGCAGACACTACCGTATGCCAGGCGCCGCACTAGGCCCTCAAACATGGGGTCTCCAGGCGTCCTGGCAGCCTTCTAGGGCGAAGGTTCTGACCTCCGATTCTCTGATGAGGAAACCAAGGCTCAGAGAGGTTAAAAACCTGCCCCAGGTCGCGCAGTTGGCAGTGGAGACAAGAGTTGAACGCCATGCTATCACCAAGAATCTCTGACACTGGGACCTCGTGTGTGCCCAGCGCCTTCCCGTCTCAGAGTGCTTTCCCCTTCATTACCTCATGTGACCTACTAGCCCAGGAGATGCCATAGGTGTGGCTAGTCCCATTTTACAGATGGAGAAACTAAGGCCAAGACAAGCAAAGCTATTGCCTCAGATTTGTACGGCTCTGAACTGGAACAATAGGGATTTGAACCCGGACCTTTCTGATGGCACCTCTGCAGTCCCTGGCCTCATCTCAGAAAAGGGGGCTACTCTCATAGGGGAGCACAACCACCCCCAAGAATTCTCAGGAGATGGGTGTCAGAGCGTGTGACTTCTCAGAAATTGGGCTCCCGGGCAAGTGCTGTCACTCACCTCCCTCTGGCCCTCCATCAGCTGTTGAAATTCATGCTCCTTGGCCTCCAAGACCTCCTGCATCTGGGAGCTGAAGGCCAGGCCCCGGGAGTCGCTCTGGGGAGCAGAGAGGTTTCAGCCCCCCGCGCTGCCGACTCTAAGTCCCAGCAGGGCCGGGCCAGCATCCCCCACGCTCCACCTCCACCCAGGCCTGGGGTGCAGGGTCCGGGATGCCTCGGCAAGGCTGGATCTCAGGACAGCTTCCCCGGCTCAGGCCGAGATGGGGTGACAAGGTGGAGGCCCAGAGAGCGAGGCCTGGCCACCGCGTCTCTCTGCGGAATGCCAGCTGCTCAGGGGGTGAGAGGACCTCCTCCCGCCGGCCACCTGCTGCCCCGCACTGGCCAGGGCCCGGCCCCACTACTCAGCCAGCAGAGGCGTCCAGGGCCGGGGTCGGGGCGGGGTGCCGGGGGGGCCACCTCGGCCTGCAGCTGCTGCTTCTCGCGGCGGATCTGTTGCTCCATCTCCTCATGGAGCTGCTGGACCTCTTGGTGGTGCTCAGAGTCCCGCCTGGAAGGGGCGGCAGGGGGCGCTGGGCCAGGCAGCCACTGAGCACCCGGAGACCCTGCTGCTGGTGGGGGTGGTCTGGGCCTGGGTCTGGAGTCCATCCCGCTGCTCCCCTCACTCTGTCAGTGGTCACTGACCCCTCTCACCCTGAGAGCATTCATCCCAATAACAGCCCCCAACCCGTACGCTCTTGACATTAGTCACCCTGATCCCGTCATGCCCACTCCTCTAACCATCACCAAGATATTGGTTCCTCTGGCCCTGTCGCATGGTCCCAATTGCCCCATCACTCTGTCCCCACTTCCTGCTGTCACCATCCCCCAGCCCCAAACCCAGACCCCCTGGCAGGGCCCTGTCCACGCCCACCCTGGGGCCGCCACATGATCTGTAATCTACACGAGCAATGTCCCCGGAGGTGGGAGCCACAGTGGCCCTGCAGTGCGGCAACCTGCCCTTCCCACTCCCACTCAAGGCCCGTCTCTGTCCTCCTCAACAGGTCCCCTAAGCCATCCCTTCCTCCAGCTCAGCTCCGCCCACCAGCCCCCAGGCCTGCCGTGGCCCCCTGGCCTCCAGGCTTCTGGAGCTGAGGGAATTCCATTCACGTCCAGCTAAAATGTAAGGAGCGCTACTCCATGCCAGACACCAGGTGACTGCCCCCACTCCCCGGCCCCACTCACTTCCTCAGGGTCAGCTCCAGAACCTCCCGGTCGGCCCGCACCTCCTGCAGGCGGCTGCTCATTGTGGCCAGAAAGCCCTCCAGGCTGCCCGCCAGCTGGGGCTCCTCCTGCCGCAGCTTTGCCCACAGCTGCCAGATCTCCGCCTGCCTGGGGAAGGGGGACGGCCAGAGATGAGCCGGGAGGTGGGACCCCGAAGCAGGGTCCCGCTTCTCCATTGTAATGGCAACACTCCAAGAGACTTGGGCACCTGGGCCGCAAAAATCTCTTTAGACCCCACAAGGTACAACTCCAGTTGCCGCCTCCTCAAGGAACCCTTCCCAGATATGCCCTCTCCCTTCTTGAACCCCCACAGCACGTTGTCTCTCCATGCTTTGGTGATGAATTGTGGCCGGGGCCGGGGGGTCGGTGGAGGAATTGGGAGCCTGACAACCCAGGGCTGCCATCTGCCTTCTCTCTTCTCCCACTCTGTAGCTGTGTGACCTTTGGCAACTCCCATGCCCTCTCTGGGCTTCTTTGTACAATGAGGAGGCTGATACCTGCCCGGTGAGGTAAGGCTGCTGGAGAATGAGACATGCTCAGTGACAGCCCCAGCTTGGAGCCTGGCACATGGCTGGCTGCTTTCACATGGATTTAACTAAGTCATGAAGACAGATGCCAGAGGGCTGAGCCCAGGCCAAGCTGCCAAGTGGGTAACGCTCCCTACCACACCCACCCCGCCAGCCTGTACCCTAAGTCCCACCCAGCGTGCCCTACAACACCTGGCCCTGCTCCCTGAGAGCCTGTCCTCACAGAGCTTGTAGGTACACAGGCAAGGGTGAGTTATAGGCAGGGGTCCCCCTTCTCTGGGCCTGAGTGAACCCCATGAGCCCAGAGCCTGAGACAGTTGGAGGAAATGCCCTCCCCGCCTCCAAACCTGCCCAACCCAGGGCATCGCAATACCTGAATCCCCCATTAGGGGACCCTCTTTTTTGGTTAAGAAAGGTGCCCTCAGGCAGTCGTGTTTTTAAGAATGTGAGTACCCTTGGGAGGCGGATACCCCAACCCGCTAATCCTGGGGAGCAATCATATAGGGCAGGACGGAGAGAGCGGGTGGGGGTGGGAGGGACTCCTTGAGAGCAGACACTCTCCACCCGGCTCCATTTACTCCCATAACTGTCCCTACGATTACACTGTGGCTGGAAGACAGATGTCAAAGTTTAGGCGGCTTGCCCACGGTCACACAGCTAACACGTGGCCAAACCGGGAACTGCGCTCGGCTCTACTCGGCCGCCTCCCCCCTTGGCACCATGTCCAAGAGAGTCCTCTGTCCCGCTGCCCGGCAGGGCCTGCCCCCCACCCCCACACCCCTCCACACGCAGCGCTGGCCATACTCGGGGAGTGAGTGGCCTGCCCCCAGCTGCTGGACGAAGGCAAAGAACGCCTCCTTCTCTTCAGGGTCAGCCTCCTCCGGCACGGGGAAGCTGGTGGCTGCCGAGTCCCTCTTGGAGGACAGTGGCCTCTTTCTGTGGAGCCGGTGGGTGCTCAGGCTGGAGCCAAAGACGTTCTCTGCGGGACAGAGGGGACAAGAGGCAGCAGAGTGCGGTTGGGCTCAGCCCCCTGATCTTGCATCTAGCCCTGCTCTGGCCCTTGGGGAACTCATTGTATCTGTGTTGGTCGCATGTGTACAGGGCCATGTTCATACATTCATCACATCGTCCTTGGGAATCTACTCAGGGTAGACATTCTGCCCATTTTAGGAGCTCTAAATGCGGATTCCTGGCCTCCTTCTCCGTTGTCCCCCAAGATTTTGGAGTTTCTCGGCAGACCTGAGAGCTCTGGACGGCTTTGCAAACATTTAAGGCTGAGCTGTGCTTTGCAAGGTCTCAGCAAGGACCTCACACCTTCCATGCCCTGGGCGGGCAAGTCTAGCCGCATCGAGAAGATCAGTGAGACTATTGTGCCCCGCTGACCTTGGTCTTTTAGGTCCTTTTGGGCCTGTCTTGAGAACCAGGCCTTGGAGTAGCCCTGCCCAAAGTGGGGCAAAGGGCCTGGGAAGCCCCTAACCACTAAATGTCACCTGCTGCTGCTCCCTGGGGCCTGGAATTCCCTCCACCAAAGCCAGAATGTGACCTTTCTCAGGCAGAAACGAGGCCTGTGGTCTTAAGACCAGGGCTTGCTTAACCTCTTGCTCAAGGGAGCCTTTTTTTGGGGAGAAGACAAGTGAGGCATCAGAAAGTAAGCCTACAGGCCTCCCTGGACGAGGGGGATGCTAAGAGGAGCACACACACCCCCCCCCCAGCCAATGAACTGCTCTTGTTAGTGGAAAGGAAGTGAGCGGGTCTCCTGGACTAGAGTCTTGAGGCCCAGCCCTGTCTTAAACCAACTGCCTGCCCAAGCAGGCTTAGTATCCTTATCTCCAGAGCAATCTGTATCATCGCCCATGCCCTGAACGCTCTCAGGGGTGTTGTGGAGGTCCCCTGTTGCCTTTCCTGTCAGCTGAGCGTCCCCGTACCAGGCACGCTGCACGGGATGCCTGGCTGGGCATCCAGTCCCCAGAGGCCCTCCCAGGACAGACATACTGAGCCCGGAGCTGAATTCTTCCAGGGAGAGGCGTCCCTTCTGCTCCACATCCACCCAGTCAAAGATCATCTCCAGCTCCTCCTCGCCGCCCAAGAAGCTGAACTTGGCTGCCTGCAAGGAAGAGGTAAGTTGGCACTGTTCCCACTGGAAAAGACTCTGGGCCACTCTCCAAAAAAGGGAGGTGTTTGTCCTCAGACACCCCTACCTCCCCTCTCCCCAACTTTGGAATCTCAGCCCCAAGCTGACCCGGCGCCTATGCTCCGGGACCCCACCCAAGATGGCCCCCTCAGCAGGGCCCTGAGCTCCCTCCACACCTCTCCCCTTCCTCCATCCAGCACCAAAACTTATCTGTTCTGAGTCTCATCCCTTTAAGATCCTAATAAAGGACAGGAGCTAATCCTCCCCAGAATGTATTTATCGGTATCCCAAAAAAAATTATCTGAAATTTGAAAGTAAGTCCAAAAGGTGGACAGCACGCTCTTTTGGCATTCCACAGGGGCACAAGCCACCCAGGCATCTTCTGGACTGCAGGAGTGTCCTCCATTTCATCCCCTGGGACAGACTGGAGGTCCCAGACTAAATGAAGTCACTTATTAACTTGTAGATTTTGTCCAGGAGAGATGTAAATAATTTTTGTCTGCTGGAACAGATAACCTCAAAGATTTATGGCCTGTTATACATTAACCAGCTTCGAAAAATCAAACTCAGCAATTTCGTTCTAACACTTCTTTGTTACCCAGTTTTTAAAAATGCTCTTTCAACCATTCATGGCATTTCTCATTAATTAATGAGCTAAATAAACTCTTTGAGAGGGATTTATTTTATTTTAGCCCACGGGTCATGATTTTATCTTTTTGAAAATTATACTTTTAAGAGTTTTGGAGGGGCGCCTGGGTGGCTCAGTCAGCTAAGTGTCTGCCTTCAGCTCAGGTCACGATCCTGGGGTTCTGGAATCAAGCCCTGCATCGGGCTCCCTGCTCAGCAGGGAATCTGCTTCTCCCTCTCCCTCTGATCGCTCCCCTGCTCCTGCTCTCTCTTTCTGTCAAATAAATAAAATCTTTCTTTAAAAAAAAAAGAGTTTTGGAGGTTTCATGGAGATGCCCCAGTAAACTCAGCCGTCAGAACCAAGTAACATGGGCGCTGGAGAAGGGCCCCTCGCGGGCTCTAGAAAAACCCAGCACTTCCCTGGCTTTGGGAGAGAGAATCCCGTGTGTGACAGAACTTTAGGTTTGCTGCTTCTTTTGTTGTTGTTGTTTGCCTTTTTTTTTTTTTTCTTGTTGATTCTGTGTTTTCATTTTTGGTGGCAGCACTGATGGGGAATTCAGTGTTATGAACTGGCCGTTGGTGATCTCTGTGGGATGCGTGATGGAGACCTCGTGTCTCTTGGTTGAGAGGCAACAGAAAATCTGATTTGCTGATCTTCGTTGGCGGCAGTGGTGGTGGCGTTTCTATGTGTGGTCCAAATTGGCGAAAGCATTTTGTACCCGCTAGGAAGGAGAACAACTCTTGGCCATCTGGACTGGTGAGTTGTGTGTGTGTGTGTGTTTCCTGAGTTGTGGATATGAAGCCCCTGGGTCTGTGTATCTGTGTGTCTACGTGTCTGTAACTCAGAAAGGCCTTTAACTCTTCTGTGAGTATGAAATATTTTCCTACGCCTGGAGGGTATTCATGACTTAGATACTGTGTCTCTCACGGGGGTCTGTGCCGATTGGTTTGTAGAGACGAAGAAGTGCTTATATAACCCTAATGTTCCCCCAAATCACACACAATAAAGAACCGGAACTTCTACTGCTTTAAACGTGCTAGACTTTAGGGGCGCCTGGGTGGCTCAGTCGTTAAGCATCTGCCTTCGGCTCAGGGCGTGGTCCCAGCGTTATGGGATCGAGCCCCACATCAGGCTCCTCTGCTATGAGACTGCTTCTTCCTCTCCCACTCCCCCTGCTTGTGTTCCCTCTCTCGCTGGCTGTCTCTATCTCTGTTGAATAAATAAATAAAATCTTTAAAAAAAAAAATAAACGTGCTAGACTTTAAAAGAAACAATCCCTCTTCTGAGAAGTTGCTAGCCCAGAAAACTTTTAAGGAGCCAGCTTAACTAATTCTCGTAAATCTTTGGAAAAATTAGATTGGTTTAGTAATTTTGTTTATAAAATGCAAATAATAGCTATCAGTGTTTTCTTTGCTTTATATTAACTATATATAGTTAATTAACTGTAATAAAATTAAATATTCTACTTTTTATAAGATCTGGATTTGTTTTATGTGAAGAAACCAGCTAATCTGCATTTCTTACGCTTCTGGTTTTGTCTTACTGATCAAATAAGCCAACATTATCCTTACATAATGTTTAAGGTAAGAAAAATGTAAATTTGTGTTCAACTGAATTGATGCATTACACAGTTCCAAGATCCGTAGGTAACTTTTAAAATGTGAATTAATATCAATTAATAAATAAATTTTGGCTACCTGGACAATTCCTGAGAAAAACTGAAACATTGATTGCCAGGCATAATTTCAAGTTTATATCCTTTTACTTCTTATTTTTACATGCAAGACAGCAGCTATAACTTTGGGTCATGTTAATGACTGAATTCATTCTTGCCACTTTTTTTTTTAAAGATATATTTATTTATTTGAGAGAGAGAGCGAGCAGGTGGAGTGGGGAGAGGAACAGAGGGAGAAAGAGAGAAAGAATCCCAAGCTCACTCCCCCTGAGCACTGAGTCTGACCGAGGGCTTGATCTCATGACCCTGAGATCATGACCAGAGCTAAAACCAAGAGTTCAAAGGTTAAGCATCTGAGCCACCCAGGCACCCCCATTCTTGCCACTTTGAGTAGTTGTGCAAGGCAAAGCAGAGACTCAAGACTCGAGTAGATATTTGTACATCCAAGTTCACAGCGGCACTATTCACAGTAGCCAAAGGATGGAAGCAACTCAAATGTCCACCGAAGGATGAACGGAAAGACAAAATGTGGTCTATGCATACAGTGGAATGTTGTTCAGCCTTAAAAAGGAAGGAAATTCTGACCCTTGCTAGAGCGTGAATGAACGTTAATATATACTTCCCCACTTGAATGAGAGACCTAGAGTGGTCAAATTCATAGAGACCGGAAAGGAGAATGGAGGTTTCTAGGGGATGGGGAGAAAGGAGAATGGGAGTTAATGTTCAATTGGGACAGAGTTTCAGTTGGGGAAGGTGAAGATCTGGAAATGGGCGGTGGTGATGGTTGCACAACATTGTGAAATGTATCTAATGCCACGGAACAGCACATTTAAAAATGCTTAACACGGCAAACTGTGTGTTCTGTGTATAATTTTTAAAAATATTTATTTATTTATTTATTTATTTATTTATTTATTTATTTATTTATTTGAGACAGAACTCGAGGGAGCACGCACGAGCAGGGGGGAGGGGGAGAGGGAGAGGGAGAAACAGACTCCCTGATGAGCAGGGAGCTGTCGGGGCTCCTGGGTTCATGACTGGAGCCAAAGGCAGATGCTTCACCCACTGAGCCACCCAGGCGCCCCTTTTCTGACAATTTTTTTAAAAACTTGTGCAAGGAATATGTGTGGCTATAAAATGTATTATGTGTGTGTGCGAGCTTTGCTAAGTCTACTAAAATCCTTGAATAACACAGACAGTGCTCAGTTATTTGTATCCCAGATCTTTCTGTGAAATAGAGGTTAGTTACTTTGGTTAAAAGTTACAATCACGGATGTTTGAGACTGTACTAGGACCGACAGGAACAGAGAGATACAGCTGTGTCTGCAAGGAAAATGGGATATATTTTGACTTTCCAAAGAATAAGGAAGTGGTTTTGTCTTAAGGGTCTGATTGTTCCAGAACATGAAAAGGGATGAAAATGCAAACCTGAATTGGAAACAGACAGTTGTAGAGGGTTTGCTGAAAGGGAATTTTAGTTGCTTTGATTTATAAGACCTAAGTCTGAAAATAAGTTACAAAACATGTTAACATTTGCCAGCTGCCAAATTTGGCTCCGTTTTGATGGGTTTAAAAATAAATATTTTTCTAAAATTGTGAAACTTTTACTGCCACATGTTATATTAATGCAAAACTAGAATTCAGCTCTATCTCTATTAAAATGATAAATTGGTCATAGAGCAATGGATAAATGATTCCACATGTCAACAGAATAGATTTCTCTACTTATTTTGGCTTGATCATGTTTTCAAGTAAAAAAAAAAAATCTAAGTCACCTCTCTTGAGAAAGAGCTAAATATCCCTGTAACCACATTACCTTCTTCTGTGTTTATATCAAAATATTTTATTTCATTGTCACTGAGATTCAGTAGGTAACAAAGAACTATTTCTCAGGCTCCTATGACCCCATCTTAATCTAGTGGCCAAAATCTTCTCTGCTAGCTCTTCTGATTTTGCCTTCCCAATGTTGTAAGATCCTGAATTTAGAAAAAAAAATAGGATATCCTTCTCTGCATTTATTAAATACTTCACCACTGTTATAAGAGCAGGGTGGGCAAGAAATAACAAGTGTCAGGGCACCTGGGTGGCTCAGTTGTTAAGCGTCTGCCTTCGGCTCGGGGCGTGATCCCGGAGTCCTGGGATCGAGCCCCGCGTCAGGGTCCCTGCTCCCTTGGGAGCCTGCTTCTTCCTCTCCCACTAGCCCTGCTTGTGTTCCCTCTCTCGCTGGCTGTCTCTCTCTCTCTGTCAAATAAATAAATAAAATCTTAAAAAAAAAAAAAAGAAATAACAAGTGTTGGCGAGGGTGCAGAGAAAAGGGAACCCTCGTGCACTGTTGGTGGGAATGTAAATTGGTGCAGCCACTGTGGAAAACAGTATGACGGTTGCTCAGAAAATTAAGGGATCCAGCAAACCCACTTCTAGCTATCTACCCGAAGATAACAAAAACACTAATACGAAAAGGTATCTGTCCTGCCATGTGTGTTGCAGCATTATTTACAATAGCTAAGGCATAGATAGAACCTAAATGTTCGTAGCTGGATGAATGGGTAAAGATATGGTGGAGACACACATATATACAATGGAACATTATTCAGCCATATAAAAGTATGAAATCTTACCATTTGCAACAGCACGGATGGACCTTGAGGGCACTATGCTAAGGGAATTACGTCAGAGAGAAAAAGGTAAATACTGAATGAACTCACTTATGTGTGGAATCTAAAACCAAACAACCGACCAACCACTAAACCGAAAAATTGAGCTCATGAATACAGAGAACATATTGGTGGTTGTCTGAGGCAGGGGTTGGGGGGGTGGTGTCAAAAAAAGTACAACTTCCAGTTATAAAATGAAAAAGTCGTGCGGATGTAACGTGACAATAGTTAATACTGAATTGCGTCTTTGAAAGTAACTAGGAGAGTAGATCTTGAAAGTTCTCATCACAAGAAAAAAGAATTTGTTACTGTATGGTGAGGGCTGTTAACCGGACTTATTGTGCTGATCATTTTGCAACACATACAGATATCAAATCATTACACCGTATACCTGAAACGAATATAATATTATGTCAATGATGACACAATAAGAAATATGTGAAAAAGTAATTTTCAAAAATTATAAGGAAATTCTTCAAATCCTTGATGCTGAAATATTTCTAACATTCTTTTGGGCACTATAGATAACTTATGAAGTATTTTAAAAGTTCATTAAGGTTGATTAATACAATAAAAAGGATTAATTAACACAGTTATGTTTGACACCCATTTCTAAAAGATAATGAGCTGATTATTATCAATAAAGAGAAATCTTGCAATATTTATTGCATGTAGATGAAAATAAAAACTGAGGGTTTAACCAGTAACAAAATCTGATATTACATATATCTTGGGTTAGGAAGATGGAGGTTAAATTTTCTTTTATTTATATATATTTTTTAAAGATTTTATTTATTTATTTGACAGAGATAGAGACAGCCAGCGAGAGAGGGAACACAAGCAGGGGGGAGTGGGAGAGGAAGAAGCAGGCTCATAGCGGAGGAGCCTGATGCGGGGCTCGATCCCATAACGCCGGGATCACGCCCTGAGCCAAAGGCAGACACTCAACCGCTGTGCCACCCAGGCGCCCCTAAATTTTCTTTTAAGTGTGTATATATATATATATATATATATATATAGTTACATATGTATGAATGCATATGATATATATAGTTTGGGTTGAAAAAAAAGTCATGGGAAGAACTGTCAAATCGGAAGAGATGTTTAGGCTTTCCTAGGCTGTTTACGTAGGTAAAATGCAATTCATATAAATATTTCAGAAATTGCGTGCTGTATGGGAAAGCCCTGGAGATTTCTCAGTGTGTTTGCTGATCGACGATATACGCTTATCTGCAGTGGCAACACTGATCAAACCCTATGAAACAGGGGTGCCTGGGTGGCTCAGTCAGTTAAGCATCTGCCTTCGGCTCAGGTCATGATCCCGGGGTCCTGGGATCGAGCCCCGCATTGGGCTCCCTGTTCAGCAGGGAGTCTGCTCCTCCCTCTCCCTCTGCCTGCCTCTCCCCTTGCTTGTGCTCTTTCTCTTTGTCAAATAAATACATAAAATCTTAAAAAAAAAAATCTACGAAATAAATATGTGCTGTAGCCCAACAGAGAACTTTACTCTCTTCCACTCTGATGTAATTAGTTAGGTAATAAATAACCGGAGCTTTTTAGTCTCATTACCGAAAATGTTCCTACTTTCCTACCCTGGCCTGAAGTCTTGGTTAAAAGCTACAGGCCACAAAGGACAGACCCAACGCCCTGTGGGAAAGGACTGTACCAGGTCGTATGAGCTACTGATGTTTCACTTGGATACAAGGTTTCTGAGCTGACATTGGCGGACCTTCAGCCAAGCTGGCCGACTGACAATTTCTAGGACTCTTGAGTCCAGAAGCAGCCAGCTCACTCAAGATCGAGCAGAACGGGAGTTAATGGCATAAAACTGAATGAATGGGAATGGAGTTGTCCGGAATATAATTGGTGCTATTTTTTGTTGTTCTATCTTTATGGATCTAAGGGGGAAGTTTTTTCTCTGTCTTCTTGAGCCATGTCTGACCTTCAGTTTAGTAGATTACTACTTTTGTAAACTGAAGTTAAACATTTTAAATGTTGTCTGAGTCTCAGCGACCCCCTCTGGATTCAGGAACTGACACTTTTACTGAACCTCCTTACTTCCCATGGCAATATAGTGATTGATACAGATTCAGTAAGAATCTGTCCTCCTTTTTTGCTGGGATATAGCTGGATGAATCAACTGGGTAACCAGAATGTCGTGTTGGAGAATGATTTTCACTTAATCAGATGTGACAAGTCTACTGTAAGGAACAGCCATGGAGCCGATGTCTGCAAAACCCTCCCGGCAACCTGGCCTGGAACCAGTTGATAAGGAAGGCCACTTCGGGCCCGGAGAGGGACCTTAGAAAAATTGGGATTCTCCAGAAGAAAGGAAACTCCTTGCATTTATAGGGGCTGCAGGTGAAAGCTGGTGAAGAGAGCCTTGGGTTTAGTTTCCTGGCCTGAGGATAGAAATAGGGTGGCCAGCTTGACCCAGTCTGCCTCAGATGTTCCCAGTTTTACCACTGGAAGTCCCACATCCCAGGCATCCTTCCAGTCCCAGGCAAACTGGGGCAGGCATTCACTCTAGATAGAAGAGCAAGTAACAGAGGTTTGAAGTCTAAGATTCTGTATGAAAACTTCCTGACAGCAAGCTAAGATGGCTTCATGCTTTCAAAGTCTAGATTTGCAAGCTCAAGGATGCCCACGTTTCTTTTACACCCTTGCTGTGCCAGTGGAAATACGTGGATAGAGAATAGGCTTTTTTATATCAGGAATAAACTTGGGAGATTATTTACCATCACAGAAAATTATCTGAATAATTGGAAACTTAGAAACCGGGCCAAAAGGTAGAGAGCGTGTCCTTTCAAGCATTGTCTAGACTAGAGGAATGCACTCAGTCCATCTCATTGTTTATCTTTAATTAAAAGTCCCAGACTTGCTGAAGTTACTTGTTAACTTGCAGATTTTTGCCCGGAAGAGATGAAAATAATTTTTGTCTAGTACAACAGATAACCCCAAAGATTTATGGCCTGTTGGACCCCAGCCATTTAAAAAATTGAACTCAGCAATCTTATCCTAACACTCTCCTGTCAGATTGCCTTTAAATACTGTATCCTAGCTTCTCACATGCTTTTGAGCCAGTTGTAACATCTTACTGGTTCTTTCATTAATTAGTAATAATAATTAATTAGATAAGACCTTTGATAAGTGTTGATTTTATATGTACCTGATTTTATATTTACTTGTTTACCCTTTTGAAAATTATATATAGGGAAGCCTGGGTGGCTCAGTCGGTTAAGCGTCGGCCTTCAGCTCAAGTCATGATCTCAGGGTCCTGGGATTGAGTCCCGCATTAGCCTCCTTGCTCAGCATGGAGTCTGCTTCTCCCTCTGCTTGCCAGTCGCCCTGCTTGTGCTCTCTCTCTTTGACAATAAATAAAATCTTTTTAAAAAATGAAAGTTATATATATACATATACATAAAATATGTATATTGAGGGATATATTTTATATATATACACACACATATATTGAGGGAGTTGGTGAAGGCCCCTCTGAGAAAGTCATTCTTTTTTATTTATTTATTTTTAAGTAATCTCTATGCCCAATGTGGGACTTGAACTCACAACCCCTGAGATCAAGAGTCACATGCTCCACTGACTGAGCCAGCCAGGCGCCCCTGAAAATTCTATTTCAGCATCGGCCATTGGTACCTTATTGTGGCCCTGAGGACAGACCGCAAGAAATTCCATTTTGATGGAAGTCTGGAGCATGGAGCAGTATCCAGAGGAGACAGTAGGCCCAGGGAGACCCCAACAACCCACACACACCCCTTTGCTGAGAATGAGGAAAAACCGAAGAAAAATTGGTCAGTGTTGGTCTGGGCCTGAGCCTAAGGCTCCTTGTTGGGCCTCACAACCGGGGCTGATCTTATGTGTCACTGACATTTCTTGTCACTGACATGGTTTGATCTCCGGGACTCTGACTGCTCCCCAGGATAAACTTCCCTGCTCAACAGGCCTAGAATTGTATCACTTGAAAGTTCCTTCTTTGGCTTGAAGTCCTTTCCTTTGTTAAAATGCAAATGTTTCTGAAAGAGTGGAACACATAATGCCTTATCAGCCATTTACATGTTCATATAAACAAATTCCTCACCTCTTCTGAGTGCAAATTTTATTGTATTTGTTTATTTACCTCAGAAAATACATATGCTTGTCATTTAATGCAGAGAACGTTTCTTTGCTTACAAACACCTAGTACGTAAACTATGCTTTTTGCCTACTGATCTTCATATTTTGTTTGATTAATTAATTGGGGTTTTTTTAGAAAGGGAGAGAGACGGGGCACCTGGGTGCCTCAGTCGTTAAGCATCTGCCTTTGGCTCAGGGTGTGATCCCGGAGTCCTGGGATCGAGCCCCACATCAAGCTCCTCCGTTGGGAGCCTGCTTCTTCCTCTCCCACTCCCCCCTGCTTGTGTTCCCTCTCTCGCTGGCTGCCTCTCTCTCTGTCAAATAAGTAAATAAAATCTTTAAAAAAAAAATAGAAAGGGAGAGAGAATGTTGGGGGCTGGGCAGAGAGAAAGAGGGAGAAAGAATCCTAAGCAGGCTCCATGCTCAGCACGGAGCCCAGTGTGGGGCTCCATCTCACAACCCTGAGGTCATGACCTGAGCTGAAACCAAGAGTCGGATGTTTAACCGACTAAGCCACCCAGGTGCCCCTAATTAATTAATTTTTAATTGAAGAATAGTTGACACACAATGTTACATTAGTTCCAGGTGTACTACATAGTGATTTGACAAGCGTATACGTTATGTTGTGCTCACAAGTGTGGCTACCACCGTACAACACCATTACAATACCCTTGACTATATTCCGTGTTTGTACTGCTCCTTTCATCCCCACGAGTTACTCATTCCATAACCGGAAGTCCGTATCTCCCACTTCCTTTCACCCATTTTGCCGGTCCTTCCACTCACGTCCCCTCTGGCAACCACCAGTTTGTTCTCCAAATTTATGGGTCTGTTTCTGCCTTTTGTTTGTTCATTTGTTTTGTTTTTTGATTCTGCAGCTAAGTGAAATCATGCAGAATTGTCTTTCTCTGTCTTAGTTCACATAGCATAATACCCTCTAGGTCCATCCATGTTGTCACAAATGAGAGGATCTCATTCTTTTTTGTGACTGAGTGATAGTCCATCATCTCTATATGCCACATCTGCCTCATTCATTCATGTATCGGTGGGCACTAGGTTGCTTCCATATCTTGGCTACTGTAAATAACGCAGCACCGAGCATAGGGCTGCATATGTCTTTCTGAATTCGTGTTTTTGTTTTCTTTGGGTAAATACCCAGTAGTGGAATTACTGGATTGTATGGTAGTTCTATTTCAAGTTTTTTGAGGGACCTCCATGCTGTTTGCCACAGCGGCTGCACCAATTTCCATTCCCACCAACGGTGCATAAGAGTTCCTCTCTGATAGCAAGTTTTGGATGGGAGAAAGGGGAAAGAGCAGGCCTGCCCTGCTTTATGGGAAGCAAGTCTCAGGAGGCTACAGAAAAGGGATTCAGGGCATGAGCTAGGGACTTGGACTCACCGCCAGGTCCTCGCGGGTGACAAAGCCCCTCTCCTTGGCACCACAGTCCTGGAAGAAGCGCTGCAGCTCTGCGGCCACCGGGGAGGACAAGGACTCTGGCTCTGGGGCCACGGGGGCATCCTGGCCATCGGCTGGTTCTCGCATCTGCCACCGGCGGCTGGAGCCCAGCCTGCGGCCTTTCCGGGGCCCTCTCTGTCCACTCTCCATGTTGCTTTGGCCTGGGGACAGAGGAGCGGTGAGGTGGTACCGGGCTGCTGCACACAGTCTCTCTGCTGAAAACCCTCCCGGGCGCCTGGAGAAAACACACCATGGCTGATAAAGCTGATGGACCCCAACTGGCCTCTCGGACCTCGTGACCCTCCCCCACCTCCTGGCCTCCAGCGTGAGGCCTTTGCCCTTTCTGTTCCTTCTGCCTGGAATGCTTTTCCCCCAAGCTATCCACGTGCCCTCAGCTCTTTTAGGTCTTTGTTCATCAAAAGTCTTCTCTGGCTGTTATATAAAGAGCCCCACGCTGGATCGGCTCTCTTTTGAGTCGAGAGTGGGGACACGGGCTTGTGCAGGGTCTCGCTGTCTGAGCTGTCTCTCTTGCTACTCCTCCAGCTCATTCCCTCACATCTCACCTTGGGGGACCTCTCCACCATGGCCTCCTTCCTCTGTCTCACCTGACCTCCAATCTTTTTCTCCTCAACACCATCTCACTGCTCCTTGGACACACACACTGGGGAATCAGTAGCCCTTGCGGCCATGTGCCGCGTGGACCCAGCCCCACCCTGCTCCCTCCCACACCCTCACGATCCGTCATGCCTGCTGAACCACTTCCATTCTTGGAATGTCAGATCCTCTCCCACCTTGCTCCCTTTGCCCCCACTTCCCCGACTTTCTTATCCCCCACCTAGCTGATGCCTCTTCCTCCCTCACCTTAGAGGCTGCCTCTTCCCAGAAGCCTTCCCTGCAGCCATCCCCATGCTTCAAGCAGGGTTCGGTGCCCCCTAGGCTGTGGCCTCATGATGCTCTGGGCTCCCCCTGTGGATGTCACTGTGCACCTTGGTCCACATCGCTCCCCGCTCCTTAGCGCACAATAGGTGCTCACGTAAGGGCTGTCCAGTTCATGAGTTGGGGTCCTCCCAACTCTCACGGAAAGTCTTAGGTCAGTCAATCAATAAGGATTCTGATGGATAAGGATGTGTCTAGGTGAGACCCCCAAGGACAGAACAATGGGAGGCTGGAGTCTGGAAGGGGACCTGTCTGGGCCTGCCCTGCGGGGGCTAAGCCTGGGGCACCTACAGCTGTATGGGGTGGGAGGGGCCTGATGGGTACGCGGGCAGGCAGCTTCCTGGCGGCCGCGGGACTGGAGCCAAGCGCCCGAAGAAGGCGGGTAGGATTCAGACGCATGAGCAGCACACACAAAGGAACACGTGCAGCAGGAGGCAGCAGAACAAGAAGACCCCTCCGGGCTTTCTCCGCTGGGGTGAGAGGTCACAGACAGGCCGAGTGCAGCGATGGTGGGCTTCTTCCAGGGCTCTGGCACCACTGGCCACGCCTCCCTTCTGGTGAGTTCTCTGGCTCAGGCTGCAGAGGACTTGAATAAAGCAATTCCTCAGCCTGCGGAGACCCCCAAACTTTAAAGTGAAGTTGAGTCTCTCTCTCAGCCAGTGTCTCTCTCTCTTTCTTCCTGTGTGTTTTCTCTCTCCATCTGTTTCTCTCCATCTCGCTGACTTTTTGTCTTCCACGTCTGTTTCAGAGGCAGTTTCAAGGTCGTAGATGAAAACTGCAAAGCCAGGGGCACCTCGGTGGTTCAGTCGGTTAAGTGTCTGCCTTCGGCTCAGGTCATGATCTCAGGGTCCTGGGATCGAGCCCCCCATCAAGATCCCCACTCAGCGGGGAGTCTGCTTCTCCCTCTCCCTCTGCCACTCCCCCTGCTTGCACACTCTCCCTCTCTGTGTCAAATAAATAAATAAAATCTTAAAGAAAAAAAAAAGAAAAAGACTTGGAAACTCAAGTTGCACGTGCACTTCTGTTAGAGATAACATATAGGAGGCAGCAAGATAAGATTCTCAGCACAGAAGCTTCGAGAACTGAAGCCCTGGGGGAAGAGTTTATAATGATATGGGAGCCACATCACCGAGTCTGCAGGCTCCCACAAGTAAAGGAAATTAGAATCCTGAAGTACATTCCCCGCGGCCATATCCCAGGATATGAGATGTTCTCGACATGCCTTTCAGGCTGCACCTCCACAGCCCACTTCCAACGGTCCCCTGGCATTTTATAAGAAAGTAGCACCTTCTGGGGCATCTGGGTGGCTCATCCGACTCTTGGTTTCAGCTCAGGTCAGGATCTTGGGGTCGTGAGATCGAGCCCCACGGCAGGCTCTGTGCTCAGTGGGGTTTGCTTGACATTCTCTCTCTCTACCCCTCCCCCCTGCCCCTCCCCTGCTTGTGTGTGTGCTCTCTCTCGATCTCTTTCTCTCTCTCAAAGAAAGGAGGAAGGAAGGGAGGGAGGAAGGAAGGGAGGGAGGGAGGGAGGGAGGAAGGAAGGAAGGAAGGAAGGAAGGAAGGAAGGAAGGGAGGGAAGGAGGACCTTCTGGGCACCTCACCAGCTCCGGCCCTGCCACAGCCTCTGCAGTCAGTCCTTCTTTCCCAGGAGGGCCATTCAGAGGCACCCCTGCCTGTTAGGAGCCTGGGGCAGAAAAGCAGCAGGTGCCCTACCACCAGCACTGCCTCAAAGTACAAACACTATCAGTCGGGGATGGCGAACCGCCCCTTCACGGCCTTATGGCAAGCCCTAAAAATAGCCTGCACCCCTTTCATGGCCAAGCATGACTACCCAGACATAGTGGGGCCATCCTCAGTCATTTCTCGTGTGTGTGTACACGGGGGTGCTCACACACGCCCGCTCCCACCACCGGCCACTCCCTCACGGGCCTGACAGGACATTCCTCACAGGTCGTTCCCGAGTACAAAGGTCCCCGCCCACTCAGAGTCACTCAAAACGACACCCCTCGGGGTCAGCCCACAGGGACACCCCTCCATCCTCTGCCACAGTCCCCTCCCTGGATCATGGCGACCTCACGCCCTTAACAGTCAGAGGCCCCTCGTGACAGGCACACACATCCGCACCCTCAGCACTCCCGCATCTCCCCACATTCCTCGCCCAAGACATCATACAAAGTTGGAAGTCAAACTTGAGAGCAAAGGGATCCTACTCCCGGGCGACTGTGGGAATCCACTCCCCCCTGTGGGATCGGGTTAGGGGAGCACGTACCATGGGCTTTGGGTCAGGGAGTGGAGAGCCACCTAAAAAAAACGGGGTAGGGGACAGCAATCTTAGGGTTTCCCCCAATTCCTTCATTCTCTCACCAAAGGGGCAGGGAACGGGGTCTGCTCCTCACTCCACTTACGTCAATAACTGCACGTAATGGGGATGGTCACTGAACCCAAACTGTCCAAGAAGGTGGCTCTGAGAGACACCCTGTGCCCTGCTCTAGTCTAGTTACCCTCTCTCTTCCCCTCACCAACTCGATACAGAAACCATGGCTCTGAGAAGCCAGGTGACTTGCCCAAGGTCACACGGCCATTTAAGGTACGCAATCTATCCCAGTCCCTTCCCCAAGCGCCCTCATTAGACCTTGCAGGGAGCTCCAAACACTCGAGAAAAGAGGGCTCAGACCTTAGCACCCTTGTCCTAGGAGCCAGATGGGGACCCAGACTGCTCCTTCTCCCATCCTCACCCCCTCCAAAGTAAAGAAGCATTGCAACTCCAGGTGGCTCCCACCTCTCAAAGGCTCCCAGTCGTGCACACAGTCCTGGCCTCCTGGACCTGGTGGTGAGGCAACCGCTGCCCCCAGGAGCCCACGAGCTCTGGAACTGTTAACAGTCTTGTCTCTTGCTTAATCGCTCTTTCCGTTCCCCAGCAAGCCAATCTCCTGTGTTATCTATGGGACTTCCTGTAGAAGCGAGCACTGGGTGTGCTTTCATAATCTCGCCTGGTCCTCCCCAGGCCCCTCGCCCCAGCCTCTTAGAACTGGAGACTGCTGGAAAGGGGAGGGAGGTCCTTCTAGGCAGAGGCTCTGCAGGACAAGATGGGCTGGTTCAGGTCACTCAGCTGTCAGTGGCAAAGCCAGAACGTGGACCCGAGACTCTGGTTGCCGGCGTGATGCGACGCCTTATCCCAGCCAGAGTGTTGATGGGCACGGTTATGGCTAAAGCTGGGTGTATGGACCCTCCTGGAGTAACTGCGCACTGTGCCTTCCCTCAGGTCCTCACCCTCAGACGGTGAGGAAAATCAGGAGAGGCCTACATCCAAATCATCTTTTAGAGAATAGTCTTAAGTTAATACCAAAATATACTGTGGAGCGACAGCCATCTGGAGAGTGTGGAATCCGTGAGTGAGCATAAGGGCACAAGGCAATGGCACAGAATCGACAGGAAGAGACTAAGTCCATAAGGTGAATGCAATGGATGTTAAAAGTGGCATTTCACATCAGTGGATAAAAGACAGTTTCTTCAATAAACCATTTGAAGAATGAGCTAGCTATCTGCAAAAAGCAAAGCTGGAGCTCTAACTTGAAAATAATTCCAGATGGGGGCCCCCAGCCAGCTCAGTCGGAAGAACGCGCAACTCTTGGTCTCAGGGTTGTGAATTGGAGCCCCTCGTGGTGTGTAGCGATTGCTTAAAAATAAATAAAATCTTGAGTGTCTGGGTGGCTCAGTTGGTTATGTGTCCGACTCTTGATTTTGGCTCAGGTCATGATCTCAGGGTTGTGAGATCCAGCCTCGGGTTGGGCTCCATGCTGAGCTTGGGGGTTGCTTGGGATTCTCTCTCTCCCTCTGCTTCCCACCCCATTAGTGTGCACACTTTCTCTCTAAAATAAATAAATAAATAAATAAATAAATAAATAAATAAATAAATAAAAATTTTAGGAAGATATTTTTAAACTCGATAAGGAGGGGCACCCGGGTGGCTCAGTCAGGTGAGCTTCTGCCTTTGGCTCAGGTCTTAATCCCACGGTCCTGGGTTTGAGCCCCACGTAGGACTCCCTGCTCAGCGGGAGCCTGCTTCTCCTTCTCCCTCTGCCGCTGTCCCTGCTTGTGTGCGTTCTCTCTCTCTGTCAAATAAATAAATAAAATCTTTTTTAAAAAATTAAATAAGGAAATAAAGTCTTAAAAACAATAAAATAAAATAACTCCAGATGGATCAGAAGTTAAAGCATTAAAAACCTTTAAAAATAAAAAAATAAATGAAAAGTAAATGACTGAATGGCAAAAAAAAAAAAAAGTGTCACCATTGATAAGTCAAAAGGCAAATAAACTGTGAAAAAAATTCACATGTCCCAGGAAACAAGCTCATTTCCTCCATAGATCATGAATTCCTACAGATCAATATGTTTCGGATTTGTTTCACAATAATGGCGAGGGGGTGGAACAGCCGCTGCACAGCCCTGGCCCTGTTCTTACTACTGTTGAAGTTGGTAAGGTTACTGTTGGCTCATTCTAGTCTCTCTACTCTTATGTATGTTTGAACAAATGCTGTAAGAAGTCATGCGATAGGGGTGACTGGGTGGCTCGGTGAGATAAACTTGATTTTCCGCTCATTTGATTGAGCCCCGCATCGGGCTCCCCGCTCAGCAAGGAGTCTGCTTTTCTCTTTCTCTTTCTCCCTCTGCCCCTCCCCCTTCCCTGCTCACGCACATGTTTTCTCTCTCTCTAAAAAAAAAAATCAATCAATCAATCAATCTTAAAAAAAAAAAAAAGAAATCACGGGATAGGAGTGCCTGGGTGGCTCAGTTGGTGGAGTGTCCCACTCAGTTTCGGCATAGGTCGTGATCTCAGAGTGGTGAGATTGAGCCCTGAGTCCGGCTTCACACACAGTGAGGAGTCTGCTGGAGATGCTCTCTCTTTCCCTCTCCCTCTGCTCCTCCCCCCACTCTCTCCTTCTCTCTCTCTCTCTCTCAAAGTAAGTAAATAAATCACACACACACACACACACACACACACACACACACACATGCACAAAGAAATCATGGGATAATTTTTTAAATAATCTTGGAGCAGGTAAGCCTTTCCAGGCTAATCACAAAGCATTAGAAGCCATAAAAGATGGACACATTTGACTATATAGAAGTTTTTGAATAATGAGTAAACAACTGTGCCTGGGGGGTGTGGTTGGTTAAGGCTTCAACTCTTGGTTTCAGTTCAGGTTGTGATCTCATGGTCGTGGGATCGAGCCTCAAGTCCGGCTCTGTGCTCAGTTCAGAGTCTGCTTGAGATTCTCTCCTTCTACTCTGCCCCTCCCACTGTTCTCTCCCTCTCTCTCTCTAATAAGTAAGTAAATCTTTAAAAATAAAAAATAAATGATGGGGCACCTGGGTGGCACAGCGGTTAAGCGTCTGCCTTCAGCTCAGGGCGTGATCCTGGCGTTAGGGGATCGAGCCCCACGTCAGGCTCCTCTGCTATGAGCCTGCTTCTTCCTCTCCCACTCCCCCTGCTTGTGTTCCCCTCTCTCACTGGCTGTCTCTCTCTCTGTCAAATAAATAAATAAAATCTTTAAAAAAATAAATGAAAAATGAATAAATGACTGAATGGCAAAAAAAAAAGTGTCACCATTGACAAGTCAAAAGGCAAATAAATTGTGAAAAAAATTCACATGTCCCAGGAAACAAGCTCATTTCCTCCATAGATCATGAGTTCCTACAGATCAATGAAGAAGCAACAATGCGTTAGAGAAATTGGCACAATATAAATGGCAATTCACGGGAAAAAATATCAATGGCTTTTCAACATGTGAAAAATATCTTCACTTATAACAAAAGAAATAAAAAATAAAACTACAGTGTGATATTTTAAGTTCTCCAACTGTCAAAACAAAGAATTATTGATAGCATGCGATGTTCTAAAAGATGTAGGCAAACATTTTCAGATGTTGTGGGTAAGAACATAAACTGGAGGGGCGCCTGGGTGGCACAGCGGTTAAGCGTCTGTCTTCGGCTCGGGGTGTGATCCCGGCGTTGTGGGATCGAGCCCCACATCAGGCTCCTCCACCATGAGCCTGCTTCTTCCTCTCCCACTCCCCCTGCTTGTGTTCCCTCTCTCGCTGGCTGTCTCTCTCTCTGTCAAATAAATAAATAAAAATCTTAAAAAAAAAAAAAAGAACATAAACTGGTACAGCTTTCCTGAAAAGCAATGTGGTGATATCTGTCAACATCAAAAAGGAAAGAGCTGTTTACTCAGCAATTTCACTTTTAGTCATCTGTCCTATAGGTGAAGCCCAAAACGATGATATAACAGGATATCATTACAGTGTTGTCTATAGCAGCGAAGGACCGGGAACAACCAAAATTTCCATCAGTGGGGACCTGGTGAGAGAAGCTCAAATAAGTCCATACAGGACCTACCATGAGGCTGTGAAGAAAATGAGGAGAAAGACACAGGTGGACTGGTGTGAAGACCTTCAAAATGTATTGTTGAATAAAAAAAGGCGAGGTGCAGGGGCTCCTGGCTGGCTCCGTCGGTTAAGTGTCAGACTCTTGGTTTTGGGTCAGGTCACGATCTCATGGGTCATGGGATTTGGTCGTATTGGGCTCCGGGCTTGGCGGGGAGTCTGCTGGAGATTCTTTCCCTCTGCCCCTCCCCCCACTCGTTCTCTCTCTCAAATAAATAAATAAAATCTTAAAAAAAAAAAAAGGCACGGTGCAGAACAGTGAGTCTAGTATGCTTTGCATAAGGAAAAAAAGTGTGTGGATGAAATTTATGCTCTATAAATACACGTGCTTTCGTATACGGCTGTAAATGCAACAAATACTTCCGACAGAATATACAAGAAACTGGTAGCAGTTGGGCTGGGGAGAAGTGGGGTGGAGAAGGAGTTATGTTCCACTGTTTATTTTGTACCACCTTTATACATTATCTGCTCAAAAATAAATTTAAGAATAATTTGTACGTATTCAGAGCAAGAACGATGTAGGAAATGTGGTAAAATGTTCACATGTAGGGACTATTGGTGAAGGGTATATGGGAATTATTTTACTATTTTTGCAACTTTTCCGTGTGTCTGAAATTATTTCAAAACAAACAGTTTTGAAGTTTTATACATTTAATTTCTGAATTAACATATATTCTCCCAACGAACCATCCATTTTACCTCATTTTCACAGCTGAGGAAATTGATATTCAGAGAGTTTCTGTAGCTTTATCGAACTAAATAAGGCATTGATTTTTTTTTTATTCAAAAATATTTATGAAGCACCTGAAATGTGCCAGACACTAGGCACTGAGGATACAAAGCTGAGGGAAAAAAAATATGTCATATAATGTCTGGCAGCAGTAAGTGCTATGAAGCAAAGTAAAGCAAAGTGAAAGGATAAAATGGTGGGAAGCATACTTTAGATGGGGTGCCTGGGGGAGGCCTGTCTGAGGAGGAGATATTGGAAGAGAACTTATGAGGAAGAAGATCTAAAAAAAGAGTGTTCAGGAAGAGGGAACAGTGAGTGCAAAGGCCCTGAGGCAGGAACATGCTTCGTGTTCCTGAGGAACAGTGAGGAGACCTGTGTAGCTGGAGCAGGTAATGGGGGGAAGAGGGAAAAGTAGAGAAGGTGAGGTCAGAGGTAACAGACAGGAGGACCTATAGGCCACGTGAAGACCTGGGTTCTTAGTGTGAGCTGGAAGCCATGTGGAGGGTGGCATGATCCTTCATCGTGGATAATAGACTGTACTAGGTGAGGGCAGAAGCAGGGAGACCAGTGAGGAGGCTGTCAGGAGAATTCAGACAAGAAGAGATGGTTCGGACCAGGAGGGCAGTGGTCGAGGTGATGGCGAGAGGACTCTGGATATATTTTGAAAGTAAGGCCAACAGTGTTTGCTGTTGGATGGGGCAACTGCAACAAATCCCAGACCTTTTTCTCTGCAGTGAGGGGCTCTCTCCACTTCCCTGGGAAACAGAGTGAGGTTGGAGCCCCCAGGATCTCAAAGCATCCTCAGTTCATTTGTCCCCCATCCCCACGACCCGCCTCCCAACCCTTGACATAAAAGGGGCACGGAGAAAGCAGGGGGCATCCCTGCCTGGGGTGGAGCCCGAGTGGTCAGAGCTCAGCCTGGCCGCCCTCCGCAGCAGCCCCAGGCGAGAAGCTGCCCGGGAGCCAGCTGGCCAGAGGCCGTAGCCAAATGCCGAGGAAAACGTTAGATCCAGGCCTTTTTGGAAACAGTGGAGCTAATTTTATAATACAGTGTGGCTGGACTTAAAAACACTGAGCTCAGAAATTACATTTTACAAAAACTAAGTGAATGAACGAGGATCCAAGGCAGTGAGACTGGTTATGAATGGGAAAGTTTCACGCTCACTGTTTTGCAATTCCCAAAAGATGCTTGAATTTACTTCACAGGTCAGGAAACCCTGAAGCGAAATACTCTCTGTCCTGAGGTGCGGTGTCGAGACCTGGGGCTCCCCTGCCTCCAGCTGCTGGCTCCAGACTAGCTCTAGAAGGAATGTGGCCTGCTGGCAGTTCTGCGCAGGGAACCGGGGCCAGGGAGCTTGGTGCAAGTTTGCGTTTCTATAGCGCATTTTACGTATGATTGAGAAAACCTGAGTTACTTCAGAGACGGAGGAGGGGAGACAGGTGCCCACAGGCCTCCGCAGAGAAGTCACCATGGTGGTGGCCCTGCCCCAGCTACTTCTGCTTTCTGGCTTAGGGAGCAGGCAATGTGCTCTGGTCATCAGCGTGAATACCCTGGCTCCCCACCGATTCCTAGAGCTGTGGCTTCGGGCGAGTGACTTGAGGGCTTATTGCCTCAGTTTCTCACCTGTAAAACACAGGCAACAGCAGTGCCCACCTCACAGCTTTGTTGTCAGGATTAAACGCTGCAAATTGCAGAAAGCATTTGGAAACCGCGTTAGGCAGATATCATCCGTGGTGCCTGTTGTTATTTTCGTGGCTGTTGAAAGAAGGAGACCGAGTTAGAAAATCTCCAACTTGCCCAGTCTGCCAGTTAGCAGATGGTCCTGTTCATAAGCCGGACTGATGGTCAAGCGATGAGGGGCGGCGACCTGGGACCTGGGAGCGGCACGGGCTGGGGCGGGGTGGAGGGTGGGAGCCAGGGTGGCATTTGAGAGACAAATGCTGGGGTCAGGCAGGAAATTCAAGCCACAGGGAGTAAATAACTCATTCGTTTGACTGATTGTTACTGACCACCTGCTCCACGTCGGGCACTTTCAGGTGCTGGAATACAGCCCCAAACAAAACAGGCAAAGGCCTCCCCTCGTGGAGCTCACATTTCTGGGGGCTGGTGGGAGAGGGTAAAGCCGCAGTGATTTTTGTCAATGGGCTTCTCTAGGCACGAAGCTGGTGGAAGGCAAGTTCCAGAAGCCGCTGCAGGTGCTCCACCCGTACTCCCCCCCACCCCGCCCCGGGCCCACATCTGTGTTCACCTGAAGCTTTGGTTCCGGCCGGTGATACAGCTGCTCACATCCTTCCAGTTTTCTCCGGCATCACGGGAACCTGCCACACCCGTGAGGCGCCACCCAGGCTTGCCCCCAGAGGAAGTTACCTAGGCAAGGACCCCGGAGGGACAAGTCTCCAGCGCAGTCCACATGGCTCCTCCGACCTCCCTGGAGGGTCCAGTCCCCCGGGCTGTACACAGCAGAACCGGCTCACCAGCACCTTCAGGGCTTTTTCCCTCCCTTGCTCTCACATTCTTTTCTCTCCTCCTTGTGCTTCCAGGGACCTCCTCCCAGATCACCCACTTGCACACGCGTCCTTGTCTCAGGTTCCTTTGGAGGGCAGAAAACAGCTCTAAGATGGTTGGTACCAGAAATGACAGAAAACAGGACGGGCTTCTGACGGCGGATCCCTCGCCAGGGCGATGACAAGGGGGACCGCCCGGCTGGCGGTGCGCAGGGCGGTGACAAGCCGTGAGGGGCTGTGGCCGTGTGAGGAAGGACACTGATCTGTGTGAGGTGAATTGGGGTGGGAACGGGTAGGACTCCAGGGCAACACTGGCTTAGGCGGTAGGTCTAACGCTGGAAAGCCAGGAGGCAGTGGTCACGACGAGGAGCGTGCACTTGGCTTTGGTGACTGCCCTAGAGGTCTTGAAGAAAGGGAGTGACCGCCTCAACTTAGAGCGCGTTGCGTGAGATGGGAGAACCCCATCAGAACATTCTTTTTTTTTTGTTTTAAGATTTTATTTATTTATTTGAGAGGGAGAGCGAGCGAGTGAGAGCATGCACAAGCAGGGTGGAGGGGCAGAGGGAGAGAGAGAAGCAGACTCCCCGCTGAGCAGGGAGCCTGACGTGGGGCTTGATCCCAGGCCCCCAGGATCATGACCTGAGCCGAAAGCAGACGCTCAACTGACAGAGCCACCCAGGCACCCCGCATAAGGGCATTCTAAATGGCCCTCATCTCTGTGCCCCCCCCCCTGCAGGCTGTGTGGATAATCAGCTCCAGGATTTCATCGTAAAAGTGATGGAGCTACAGGGCAACCCCAGCCAGCAGGCAAAGTGGAGGAGGGGCGTGGCCTGAGGCCTGGAATAGAGATATGTGGACGGATGCCCTCAGGAACCTGCACCCCACAGCCCCCCGAGCCCTCCAGGCCTGCAGAAGCATGCCCTCCCTTGCTAGCGGGATGCCTTCCCTCTCCCTGCAGCCCACACAAAGGACTCCCCTGGGGTGATGTTTATCCCCCCAAGATCCCTTCGACCTCCCCTCACGGCTTCTAGACCAGAGGCAGCAAATGTTTTCTTCAAGGACAGGATGGTAAATATTTTAGGTCTGTGGGCCCCGTGGCCTCTGTCGCAACCACTCAGTTCAGCTTTGGCACGCCTTAAAATAATAGCGCAAAACCGGCCACAGACAACAGGTTAGCAAACGGGCATGTCTGCTTTCCCATAAAGCTTTATACAAAACAGGCAGTGGGTTAACAGAGCTGTGGTTTGCTCCCCCTTCTCTGGATGAATAATTAGAGTCAGGTCTCAGCATTGCTCAGCCAGGAAAACACAGGCTCTATCACTGGAGGAAATCACTTACTAAGAAAAGCTACAGTCTGGCTAATAGGTAAGTATCGGTAGGGCTAGGGAAACACACACGGGAGATCTCCAGGCTATGGGCCGGGGCTGGGAGAGATGAGGAATACGGGCTGGATAAAGAGAGCTTGTATGGAGGCCAATCTGGCTCAACTCAAGATCCAACATTCTGGAAAGGCTCCCTGGAGCTGGTCCTAACACACTGTGGAGTTGGCTGGCCCTTAAAGCTCAGACAGAGTGACGGCCTGCTGTCAGTGAGGCTGCGATGCTGGAATGCCCTGGAAGAGAGTACGGAGGGGGTAGAAGGTGGGCAAGATAGAATGGATTTACTGCTCGAGGACCCACCAGCTGACTGTCATCCCCCCAGGAGGGCCCAGAAGACCCTCCCTTCTCAAAGCAACAAAGGACACACCAGTGAGAGGAGCTCCGTGCTGGCTGGGAGATGCTGTCTTGGAATGCCAGGGCCATTGTCAAAGGACACGCTAAGATTCAGGAGGGGCAGAGGCCACATAGAGCCATGTAATCATCAGAGGCAATGTAGACACAAGGCCTGAGGGGTAACCAGAGCCCTGTGGCAGGGGCATTCCCAGGGGTGAGAGAGGAGCGTTTAATGGGACCTTGCTTTACTGAACACAACAGACCGGGCAGAGGGGGGCATGAGCAGAAGCTGCTGTCGGCTACCACAATAGAAAATCACGATGTCTCTTCCAGTTGCCAGGTTTGAGCTGGTTCTCAGACCCAGACTCACTGATTACAGAAAAAGATCCAGAAGGTCACTGTAACTGTACTAAATACATATTTCCTCAGCTCTTCCCTTCAGAGTGCCCTCTGGCTATTTACCAGAATAGCTGTCCAGCGTGGAAGAGCTCTTTTGAGGTCTGTTAGATACAGAGTCTGACCTTAGACCAGTACCGGGGGATCCAAAACGCTGTCATAGCCTCCTTTTAGAGGAGGGGGACATGCGAGGCTGGGTGATAACAGAGTCCTGGCCAGGCGCATCTCAGAGTCCAGTGGGCCTGGCCACCGACTCTGTGGTTCTCTCTCAGCCCCTGAGTGCAAATTGGGGTGGCTATATTTAGCAGTTGGCAGAACCCTTGCTGATTGGTTTTTTTATCTGTGAGTAAGAGCCATTACGGAAAGAAGGATGGAGTGGAAGTCTCTAAAATTATCCTACTAGTCAGGACCGTAAATCAGAAGCAATTCCACATAGCGGGAAGAACTGCAGAGATTAGGGTCACTCTCAAAGACCTAGAGTATGCAAAGTGGTCCCCGTCAGGTCACCATTCAGTCCACCCCAAACTGCAAATGAAGCAGGGCTATGGACGGCTATCCACGCCATAGCCCTAAGTGCAGATATTATCTCAGACACGGTATCTTTGCTAGAATAGTCTACATGGCCTCTGACTGTAAGAAGCTAATAATATGGCCAGTGCATCCTTTCCAATCCATTTCAGGAAAGGGGATAAAAAAAATGGGTCATGTTCACATGTCCTACAAAAATTCAGAGACCTGGTATGTTACGTTTTAAGTGGTCAAATGAACTGGGACATTCCCTCTAGGGGAAAGGACAAGTCCTTGTACTGTGGACATGCTCCCCCTAAAAAGAGGCATGGCACTGGTGAGCCTGTTTGGACTTGGGAGGCTATAGATTACTTCTCCGGCCAATTGACTGGATGCCATGGGGAGCTTCCATGTTTGAGTGGAGTCCAGAACAAACGAGGGTTCTGTAACAGGTCCATGCGATAGGACAAGCATGTGGGACATGCGAGCCAGTGTATCCCCTGGTACTAGAAACATCCATGGGAGACAAGTAGCCAGCGTGAAGTCTCGGAAAAGCCCCAGTGGGAGATACGTAACTCAGACCACTAGGGTTCTAGAACAAAGCCATGCGGCATACAGCAGAGAATTATCCAACATTCGAAAAGTAGTTCTTGACCAAATTGCAGAATCAGAGGCAAATAAATGATTGTTGCTTTGAGCCACTAAGTCTTGGGGTGGCTAATTTATGAATAGATAATCAGAACATGCATGTAAAGTATTTCATTCTTTTTTTTAATTTTTTCAAATTTTTATTTAAATTCTAGTTGGTTAACATATAGTGTGATACTGGTTTCAGGAGTAGAATTTAGTGATTCATTACTTACATATAACACCCAGTTCTTTTTTTTTTTTTTAAAGATTTTATTTATTTGACAGAGACAGACAGTGAGAGAGGGAACACAAGCAGGGGGAGTGGGAGAGGAAGAAGCAGGCTCCTAGCAGAAGAGCCTGATGTGGGGCTCGATCCCAGAACGTCGGGATCACGCCCTGAGCTGAAGGCAGACGCTTAACGACTGCACCACCCAGGAGCCCCTATAACACCCAGTTCTCATCACAACAAGTGCCCTCTTTAATGCCCATCACCCATTTAGCCCATACCCCCCACCTCCCCTCCAGCAACCCAGAGTGTATTCTCACTCTTTTTTTTAAAAGATTTATTTATTTATTTTAGAGAGAGAGAGAGCACCCACGGAGGGGGGGCAGAGAGAGAGGGCGAGAATCTCCGGCAGACTCCCTACTGAGCTCAGAGCCTGACGCTGGGCTCGATCTCACAACCCTGAGATCATGACCTGAGCCAAAATCAAGAGTCGGGCACTGAACTGACTGTGCCACCCAGGCGCCCCTCGGTTTGTTCTCTCAATTAGAGTCTCTTATGGTTTGCCTCCCTCTCTGTTTTCATCTTATTTTTCCTTCCCTTCCCCTAAGTTCATGTTTTGTTTCTTAAATTACACATATGAGTGAGATCATATGGTATTTGTTTTTCTCTGACTTATTTCATTTAGCATAATACCCTTTAGTTCCATCCACATCATTGCAAATGGCAAGATTTCATTCTTTTTGATGGCTGAGGAATATTCTATTGCATATAGATATATATACCACATCTTTTTATCCATGAATCAGTTGATGGACATTTGGGCTCCTTCCATAATTTGGCTATTGTTGATAATGTTCCTATAAACGCTGGGGTACATGTGTGCCCTTGAATCACTATTTTTGTATGCTTTGGATAAATACCTAGTCATGCAATTGCTGGGTCATAGGGTAGCTCAATTTTTAACTTTTTGAGGAAACTCCTGTTTTCCAGAGGGGCCGCACCAGTTCGCATTCCTGCCAACAGTGTGAGAGGGCTCCCTTTTCTCCGCATCCTCGCCAACATCTGTTGTTTCTTGTGTTAATTTTAGCCATTCTGACGGGTGTGAGGTGGCATTTCATCCTGGTTTTGATTTGAGTTTCCCTGATGCTGAGTGATGTCCAGCATCTTTTCATGTGTCTGTTGGCCATCGGGATGTCTTCTTTGGAAAAATGTTTATTCGTGTCTTCTGCTCCTTTCTTAACTAGATTATTTGGTTTTGGGGTGTTGAGTTTGACAAGTTCTTTATAGATCTTGGATACCAGGCCTTTTCAGATATGTCATTTGCTAATATAGTCTCCCATTCTATAGGCTGACTTTTAGTTTTGTTGATTGTTTCCTTTGCCGTGCAGAAGATTTTTATCTTGGTGACGTCCTAAAAGTTCATTTTTTAATTTTTTATTATAATCATACTTTTTTATTATGTTAGTCACCATACAGTACATCCCTGGTTTCCGATGTAAAGTTCAATGATTCATTAGTTGCGTATAACACCCAGTGCACCATGCAATACGTGCCCTCCTTACTACCCATCACCGGGTCTATCCCATTCCCCCACCCCCCTCCCCTCTGAAGCCCTCAGTTTGTTTCTCAGAGTCCATAGTCTCTCATGCTTCATTCCCCCTTCTGATTACCCCCTTTCTTTTTTTTTTTAAAGATTTTATTTATTTATTCAACAGAGATAGAGATAGCCAGCGAGAGAGGAACACAAGCAGGGGGAGAGAGGAAGAAGCAAGCTCACAGCAGAGGAGCCTGATGTGGGGCTCGATCCCATAACGCTGGGATCATGCCCTGAGCCGAAGGCAGACGCTTAACCGCTGTGCCACCCAGGCGCCCCTACCCCCCCCCTTTCTTTATCCCTTTCTTCTCCTACCGATCTTCCTAGTTCTTATGTTCCATAGGTGAGAGAAACCATATGATAATTGTCTTTCTCTGCTTGACTTATTTCACTTAGCATTATCTCTCAGCTATCAAAAAGAACGATTTCTCAACATTTGCTGCAACATGGATGGCACTAGAGGAGATAATACCAAAAGTTCATTTTTGCCTTTGTTTCCCTTGTCTCCAGAGACGTGTCTAGCAAGAAGTTGCCGCAGCCGAAGTCCCGGAGGTTGCTGCCTGTGTTCTCCTCCAGGATTTTGATGGATTCCTGTCTCACATCTGGCCTTTCATCCATTTGGAGTTTATTTTTATGTATGGTGTAAGGAAGTGGCCCAGTTTCATTCGTCTGCATGTAGCTGTCCAGTTTTCCCAACACCATTTGTTGAAGAGACTGTGTTTTTTTTTCCATTGGATATTCTGTCCCGCTTTGTCAAAGATTAGAGTGGTGGGTCACTTTGTTCTTTTTAATGTTGTGTAGTACTCCGCTACAGAAAGCCACCACGACTTACATATCTATTCTTTTTTAAATACGTTATTTATTTATTTGACAGAGAGGGAGCACGAGCAGGGGGAGTGGCAGCAGAGGGAGAAGCAGACTCCCCGCTGAGTAGGGAGCCCTACTCGGGGCTCGAGCCCAGGACCCTGGGATCATGAGCTGAGCTGAAGGCAGAGGCCCAAACGACTGAGACAGCCAGGCGCCCCTACATATCTATTCTCGTATGGACGTTCGGGTTGTTTCCAGTTTGGGTCCGTCAAGAATAACACTGCTGTGAACATGTCCTCTGGTGGAATATGTACTGATTTCTCTTGAGAACAAACTTAGGAATGGAATTCCTGTGCCGTGGGGTAGACACGAGGGGGGCCATCTCTAGAAGGTATTGTCAAATGGTTTTCTAAAGTAGTTGAGCTATTTTATACTTCCGCCTGCAAGGTCTAAGAGTTCCGGTTGTTCCCTATCCTTGCCCACACTTGGCGATGTCAGTCTTTTTCATTTTAGTCATTCTGGTAGGTGTACTGTGTTATCTCATTGTGGTTTTAATGTGCATTTCCCCAATGAGTAATGATTTGCATTTCCCCGGTGACTAACAATATATTCTTTACTTACAAAGGCCAGACAATGAACCAAAATGTTGACCGTGGTGCTCTTCGCAGAGGTGTGATGTTTATTGTTTTTTGTTTTGTTGTCGTCTTTTGCCTCATGGTCTTTCTGTTTGTTAAGCTCTCTACCCTTTTTAACTTTAAATGCTTGTTAGAATTGTTAACAACGGCCAAAAAAACTTCCACCTACTCATTCTTACAAATGATGAGGCATACTGATCACAATACAAGTCACTCAGAAATATTTATTGAGCACCTGCTGTATACCCAGCACTGTAGGAGGGGCTGTGAGGACACAGAGCAGTATAGGACTTGTTCCTGCCCTCCCGAGGCTTACAGTCTAGGTGGAGGCAGGAGAAAACAGTCCAGGCCAGGATGTTACAGGAGTTTAAGGTGTTTGCAGTCAGAGCCACTAGGTGCTTCGGTACCTCCAGGGACTCAACGTTCAGTGCCAGGAAAGACAATAGCTCACAATTCTTCAGGCCCACATTAGCCCATTTCGCATGCCCACCCCCACTGTCTTAAACATCTGACCACCCCTACCCCCACAGCTCCACCCCCACCGTCTTAAACACCTGACTCCTTGTTCAGCTGCTATTCAAAGTGCAATGAAATGGGGGAAGAGGGGGCAGTGGGGAAAGTCCTTGGATGAGTTCCAGGGGCTGGGGTCACCCTCTCCCTCCTAGAAAAATCTGCCACCCCCACAATATACCCCTGACCGAGAGATCCCCACTCAAGAAGGCCTGGCTGACCACCCAGGTCCTCTGCCCCCGGAGATAAGAGGAGGAGGCGGTCGCCGCTTGTGTTGCCTGAGGTAGAACTGGGGACCCCTACTTCTAGCACACCCTTTCCCCTCCCAGTCCACCGAGCTGGGGGGACAGGCACCCCAGAGCTGCCACCCAGGGCTGGGAGGGTACTAGAGGGAAAAGGTATGGGGAAGGGGAGGGGAGCAGAGAGGGACCTGAAAGCCCAGCTGGAAAAGAGGGGTACCTGGGACTTCGAGAAAGTGCAGGGGAGGCCAAACATTGAGCCTGGCTCCCCTGTGGGCGGCAGAGGGGGTGAGGGGAGGTGGGGTGGTTTGCTACAGGACCCTACCTTCCCCCATGCCTTCACAGGACAGAGTGGGGCATCAAGGGCCAGGAGGGTGCCCTGTGCCCAGCCGTGTTCCAGGCTGTGCCTACTTCAAGGTCACCCTGCCCTACCTTACAGGTGAGGGGACGCCAAAGTTTTGATGATGCCCCCACCCTGCTGAGCCCCCTTCAAAGTGCTGTTTACTTCTCAAATTATAAAGAATCCGGGTTTGGGAATGCAGGAAAGGGGTGGAATTTCATAACACCTACGAGGCGGTGAGCAGAGGGAGCCGGGCTCCTCCGGAGAGCACCACCCGGCAGGTGAGGGTCAGGCCAGCCCCACCTCATCTCTGGGAGAGCGGAAATGGGGAGCACAGGACGAAGACATCTTAAATAATAGTTTGCATAATAAAAATATCTAGCACTCTAATAAGCCTATCATTCTGCTGTCTACTCGTTTTTTAAATAATTCTAAATGCCAGAGGCGGGGGAGGAGTGGGGGGAGGGTGGTAGCAAGCAGGGTATATACATAAGGAGGAGTTTAAATTAAAACACAAATAATAATTAAGACTGACAAACTGAAGGCCTAAAGGCAAAAGGTGTAGAAGGGGAGGGGGGGAGGGACCCTCATTTCTAAGAGCTTGAGGCTTCCAGGGGGCACATCAGGGCTTCCTTTTGGAGAAGATCAGCCGGCGTTTGGAGTGATAGAAATCTGGAAAGAGAAAACAGAAGTCAGCCGAGCGGGAGGCGGAGGGCCCAGCAGAGCTAGCCATCTAAAGCACACTGCAGAGGGGCAGGGACCCCTCCCTAGGGCCAAGGGGACACATTGCCAAGTACAGGGGAAGACTGGCAACTTCCACTCTGCCTCCCAGGCCAGCATTATAGAGAGCATCCCACCACGCTTCACAGACGTGACCGGACGATAACCAGACCTACATCCGGGGGCCTGCTCCAAGCCAAGCCGCCCACTACAGTAGCCAGCAGCCCTATGCCATGAAATGAACTAGAATCAAATAAAATGAGAAATTCGGTTTCTCAGTCACACCAGTCACATGTCAAACGCTCAGCAGCTACTCGTGGCCGGTGGGTCTGGACACCTGCATCACCGCACGATTCCATTAAACAGCCCTGCTCCAGGAATGCTGTTAGGTAATCCACAACACGAGTTCTGTACAATGACTCAGCCACATAAATGTGAGCTACTATTATTATTATTATCAGTATTGTTAGTTCCAACCCGGTTGCAAATTTGCCATGGGATTCTTTTTTTTTTTTTTTAAGTAGGCCTCATGCCCAGCATGGAGCCCAACACGGCCTTGAACTCATGACCCTGAGATCAAGACCTGAGCCGAGACCAAGAGTCGGACGCTTAACCCACTGAACCACCCAGGCGCCCCTGCCATGGGATTCTTGACTGCACCTCTCCGAGCCTGTTTCCTCATGTATAAAATGAGGCTGACATTGGTGCAGTGCTCTAAGGACTGAATGAAATGCCCTGTCTAAAGGCTTTGGTCTGGAGCCTGGCATAATACGCGCTCAAAGGTCAGCATCGTTCATTCATTTTTTATCAAGCACCCACTACGGGCCAGACGCTGTCCTAGGTGCCTGAGATTCAGCAACGAACAAGACAGAGGCTGATCCCATTCCTGTGGAGATAATAACCTCATGGAGACGGACGGTATCAAGAAAAGGCAGCAGCGGCCGGTAGTAAAAGCAAACAAACGAACAAAATGCCGAAGAGAAAACAACGAGGCAGGGACAGAGGACGGGAAGTGCGTGCGTGACGGGGAGGGCGGGTTAGGTTTGGAGAGGGCAGCCCGGAAATTGCTCTCATTCGTTTTCTCTACACTGTAAATTCACTGTGGGACCTTAGGCAAACCACTCTACCTCTCAGAGCCGTATCTCCGCTCCTATAAGAGAGTGGCAAGAATGTCATATGGTACAGGACTGCTCTAAGGACTACATGAAATCCACTTAGACACCACCTTAGGGGCGCCTGGGGGGCTCAGTCGGCCAAGCGTCTGCCTTCGGCTCAGGTCATGATCTCGGGGCTCTGGGACTGAGCCCTGCTTCCGGATCCCTGCTCAGTGGGGAGTCTGCTTCTCCCTCTGCCCCTCCCCCCACTCGTGCTCTCTCTCTGTCTCATAAATAAATAAATCTTTAAAAAAAGAGAGAAAGAGAAAGAAAGAAACCATTTTAGTAATTCACCTTAGCAAGGGGCCTGACATATAATAAATGTTCCCAATAAATGTTAGCTAGCTGGCCTTGGCTGCAGACCTGCTGTGTGACCTCAGGTGAGTTGCCTCCTCTCTCTGGGCCCGTTTCCCCTTCGGCCTAATGAGCGAGCGAGCCGGACCAGACAGGCCAGGCCTTGCACCGGGAATTCTGAGAGTCCCCTGCAGTGTCCTTCCCTGCACCCGTCCTCACCTGTCATGCTGGTCTGCCTCCGTCTCCGGCCCTGAGAGGTGCCAGGCGCCCCCGGGGACGCCTCGGGCCGCTCAGGGGCGTGAGGCATGAGGGTGCAGGACAGCGACAGGTCCAGGTGGTCCTCCTGAGCGGTCCCCTGCAGCAGGGCAGGCGAGGGGCTGGGCCGCTTGCCCCCTCCCAGGTCATCCCGGCCCCCACAGGGCCCCGCAGGCAGGTAGAGCTTGGGCAGGCCCAGGCCCCACACGCGCTCCCAGGCAAAGTCGCCCTCCAGCGGTGTCTCGGTGACAAAGTCGAAGTTCCATCGCTCCCGGGCCTCCTGCACGCAGCCCGCCATCAGCGCATCGCAGTCTCGGCGCAGCTGCTCGCTGTCCACGGGGCCGAAGAGGCGGCGGCAAGCCTTGCTGCCACGCGGGACCTGCTGGGCGTCCCCGGATGGCTCTGCCATGGCACCTGCGGCTGAGACACAAGGCCCGGTCACTCGGGAAACTGCGCCCTACCTCACCAGGCCGTGCTTTGCTGTGTGAGCTCAGGTGACGTCTTCCTACTAGAACACGAGGTCCCTCTGGCTCCTTCCCACAGGCCACCTCCAGCCCCCCAGTCAACAGCCACCGGGTGGGGACAGAACTCAGCCATCCTGGCACCCCAAGGTCACTGGGGGAGTGGGCAGCTGAACGCCAAGTTATGTCAACAAAGACAAGTTTACTGCAATAGCAGAGATCAGAGTTCTGTTTGCCACCAGGTATTATCAGCTAAATTTGATTTGTTTTCCCCCCCCCAGGTGTCCCTCATGGGCGTGAAAGCCCCAAGTACGTGTGAATTGCAAGAGTCTGGTAGTTTCCCAACCCCAGCCCAGGCCAAAAGGTCAGGTCCCAAGTGAAAGGACAGGCTGACAGGTCCTCTGGCCTCCTGGATCCTTCTACCCAGATGCCCATGTGGGATAACTCTGTTCTGAAATCCAGAAGTACCCCGGGCTTGGGGATAAAAAAAAAAAAAACACCTAGGATCTAGGCCTAGCTCCGCTGCTTACTACATAAACTTTAAAAAGTCACTTAAAAAAAATTTTTTTAAAGATTTTATTTATTTCTTTGACAGAGAGAGATAGCCAGCGAGAGAGGGAACACAAGCAGGGGGAGTGGGAGAGGAAGAAGCAGGCTCCCAGCGTAGGAGCCTGATGCGGGTCTTGGTCCCAGAACACCGGGATCACGCCCTGAGCCAAAGGCAGACGCTTAACGACTGAGCCACCCAGGTGCCCCTAAAATTTTTTTTTAAATTAAAAAAAATTAAAAGTCACTTAATGTCTCTGGGCCCCAGTTTTCTCATCTATAAAATGGGGCTCATGCTCAAGCAATTGGTCAGGGAGTCCCTTCAGGCAAGGCAATAGAACAGAGGTGAGAGGCTGTATCTTGTGGTTAAGAGCCAGGGCTCTGGTGTGGGACTGCCTAGGTTGGAATCCAGGCTCTGCTGCGTGACCCTGGACAAGTAGCTTACCTTCTCTGGGCTCTATTTTCCTCATCTGAAACAGTAACAGCGCATGTCTCAGGGGACAGGCATGAGGATTAACCGAGTTACTGTAGGTACCATGCTTAGAGAAGCACCTGGCATATAGAAGTGCTTGGAAAATAGAAGCGTTATTATGTCTGTGTTCAGTTCTTCCTGAGCCTTCTCCATGTCCCCTGGCCACCACCTCCTCAGACAGCAGCTGACAGGTGCTGTGTGCTGAGGGCCTTTCGCAAGGATGTCATCAGGCAGGAGGCCTGGGGGTGAGGAGGGGCTGGGCAGGGCAGGGCAGAGTGATGATTTCTCCCAGGCTGAGCCACATCCTGCCAGGCACATCAGGTGATCTGCAGTCTAGACAGTCTGGAAGCCCCTGCCCCATGTTAGCTGCATCCAAGGAACCCGTTTTGCAGGCAGAGAAAATTAGAGGTGGCCGGTCTACCAGGTTCTCCTCCCACTTCAGAAGAGGGAAAACCAAGGGTGCGTCTACTCATGACGAGGGACAAGGCGCTGGCACCCACCTGCCCTGCTCTGGCCTGCTGCCAGGGCTGAGCGGCTGTGCAACCTTGGCAGGACTGGGTCTTCCTGAGGACAAGTCCTGCTTTGCAGGCTCGGAGGGTGAAAGCTCTGCTGAGTGACCTCCTGGGGCAGGAAGCCCTGGACCCTTGCCACACTACCCCTCCCCCCCCACCTCTCCCAGCTTAGGGGAGAGGGGGAGGCACTAGGTGACCTCAGACCCAGTTTAAAGGGCAAGAGTTTGGAGAGATATGAGGCTTGCCCCCAAATTGGAAAACTAAAAAGGCCAAGGGCCATTGCCCCATAGAAGGGTTACGCAGTGCCGTGGGCAGAACCCTCAAATAACCTTCACCCACTCGCTTCGGGGCAAGGGTTGGTATTTATTTATATATTTTTAGGTGCCAGGGGATGTTCTAAGAAGTTTGCAGATACTAATTTTGCTAAAGAGTGGGTATATTTGCTCTTTCTTTTACAGAAGTAACTAAGCCTCAGAAAAGGTAAGTAACTTGCTCAAGGTCACACAGCTCATAAGTGGCACAGCCAGGATTTGACCCCAAGCCTGTCTGCCCTGAGTTCTGTGCTCTGGTGTTCATCTCCACTCCCTCTAGTTTTGTATTTCTTTTTTTTTTTTTTTAAGATTTTATTTATTTGACAGAGAGAGACACAGTGAGAGAGGGAACACAAGCAGGGGGAGTGAGAGAGGGAGAAGCAAGCTTCCCGCTGAGCAGGAAGCCCGATCCGGGGCTCGATTCCAGGACCCTGGGATCATGACCTGAACCGAAGGCAGATGCTTAATGACTGAGCCACCCAGGCGCCCCTCTAGTTTTGTATTTCTAACCAGAGGCCCAGCAGAATCACTTAGGGAGCTTTTTAAAAATACAGATTGATAAGTCCCTCTCTCCCCAGATTAACTTAATTCAAATTAAAGGGGATTTAAGCAGGTGTTTGGCAGTTCCCCAGATGGGCACTCTTAGGGTACCATTCACGGGGTGGGGGTGGGGGGAATACACAGGATGGCCAAAACGTAAGTTATGGGTCTCAGTGCCTCATTGGCACAAGGAGGAGGAGCCTGCCTAGGATTTTATCAGGAAGCTGGATAATCCCTGGCTTCTAGGAGCTGAAGATGGGACCAGAATTCAGGCAGGGATCCTCTCTCCTACCACCCCTGCCCTATGGCTTTCATAGGCTCCGCATCAAAATCTGATCTCACTCTCATTATCATAATAACTCCCAGTTCAGGAAAACTAAAAAACACAAACCCTTGTTTTACAAGCATAAACTGAGAATAGGTTCCTTTGTTGGCCTTTGTGCCTTAGACTTCAACCAATTTGAATTCCGAAGTAAACAGTAAGCACTCAGTACACACAGTTGAACCAGTGGGGGTACTCTTTTTAAGGGTAGTCCGCAGATGTGGCTCAGCCCAGGAGAAGCGAGGCGGGAAGGAAAGGCGGGCGAAGCCGCATTCCGCGGGAAGGCGTGTTTGCTATTCGCGCCGGAGCCAGAAGGGGGCGCTGGTCTCCAGGAAATCACGCGCAGGGTCGGAGGTGCGTGGGCAGAGCCTTGGACAGCAGCAGGGAGTTGTGATGAGTCAGTTTCCTGCAAAGTGCTCCCCGCCCGCCAAAACTTCGCTTCCACTCAGGCTGCAGCGTCACCCTCGGGTGGGGGGGGGGAGGAGGAGGGGGAACGGGGGCCGCAAACACGTCACGCTGAGCCAGCCAGGCTTCCGAAAGCCCCGCCACTGTTGGGAAACCGCGCGCTCCTCTGTGACTGAGACACACACACACACACACACACACACACACACACACACACTCCGCACGCACAGGCGCGCAGAGGTTTGGTCCCTCCACCTTATCACACTTACACACACACACACACACACACACACACTCCGCACGCACAGGCGCGCAGAGGTTTGGTCCCTCCACCTTATCTCCACGCCCAAAGCACGGGATGAGTCAGATCCCTGGAAAATAAAAATAGACGAAAGCAAGGAAAACAAAACCGCTCGAAAGTTCTACTCGAAACGCGACGTGGAGGGAGGGAAGGGGGGGGGAGCTGCCTGCCTGGGTACCCTAAAGTGCCAAACCCAGTTCCCAGATTCTTTTTCGCACGAGGAGGGCGCCAGTGTCCCCCGAAGGCCCCCGACAGGGCGGATGCACTGTGGTCCGCGCTGGGCGGCGGCGCCCGAAGGACGACTCGTCCCCCTACTCCGCTCAGACTGAGAGGGCAGTTTGGTGGGGGCGCCGAGAGCCCCCGGATGCGGCTGTCAGAGTTCCTGAGCAGCGTCGCGCCCCCCGAAGTCCCACCGTCCAATGTGACCTCTCCGCGTCCCCCCGCCCCGAGCGTGGGCTGCACGCCCCGCGGCCGCGCAGTGCAGGGCTCCGCTCCCGCTGCGGAGCCCGGCGCCCCGACTCAAGGGCAGGCTGGGCGGGGGTTCTGCGGGCGCGAGAGAGGAGAGGTGTGTCCGACTCCTGCTCTTCTCAAACTGACTGGCTGGCGAGAGCCCACCCCGCGCGGGGCCACCGCTCTCGGTCCCCGAGGGCGCGCTCCGAGGCGGGGACCGGACACCCAGTCCTGGACCTCCTGATTCCCGGCTTCCCTGAAAACACTGTGTACCAGCCGAATAGTCACTGTGCTGATGGGGGGGACAGAGACCGCGGAGGGCCGCGAAGCCGACTTCTGGGGGCCCACGGTCCCCCCAGCCCAGGCGGGGCTCTGACCTCACCCGGCCCGTTTCCCGGGGTCTCCTTGTCCCCGTGAGTCACCTCCTCGATTGCCCTTAAAGGACGTGTTCCAACACGTTCCAAGGACCAGGGACACAGCCCGCGCTGACCTCAGCGCCCAGCCGGTGGCGGACACGGAGGCGTCGGGGACTCAGACCTCAGGGGTCTGGGCGGAGACGGCACCGACTGGATCGGAGAGCTGCCCGGGAGGGGATCGCGAGTGAACCTGCTCGGCTCGGCGTTCCCCGCCCCTCCCGGGGCTCGGCGCTCCGGGGCTTCATCCGCTCGCAGCCACAGCGAGCCGCTCCGGGGTCCGGGGCGCACGGGTCCACGCCGCCCCTCGCCGCAGCTTCGTTTCAAGGGGCTGGGAGCGCGGCGGGAGATCCTCGCACTCCTGCCCTCTCTCTCCGCCCGAAATCTCCGACACAGCCCGACTCCGTCACAGGCGCACCGTACGGGGACACCCGTGGGAGCAAAACCCAGACCCACGCACAGACCCACGCACGTCGTTCACCTGTGAAGACGACACACCCACACACACACACACACACACACACACGGACATGCACGGACACAGGCGGACACGCTCCGCTCCTCTCCGAGCTGCCCGCCCAGGGTTCGCTCTTGCCTGCCACGATTCCCTCACCTCCTCCGAGGGTCTCGGTGGCTCCGTGAATCAGCGTCTGGCTCCCGGCCTCCAAGCCACGGTCTCGGGCAGCTGCTCACACCTCCGCTGGCCCCGCTCCGCCCGCCCCTTATATAGGATTGACGTCGGCGGGCTCCGCCTACTGAGGGCCTGGGACCGCCCCTTCTGCCGCCCCAGGTCGCCCGCCGCAACCCTCCCGGCTCCGCTACCCTCCTCGCTCCGCTACCCTCCTCGCTCGGAAACCTCCGAACCCAGATGCCAGCGTCGCGGGCTGCAGGAGGGCGCTGCCGTCCTCCCCACACCCCGCGCCTGGGCCTCTGTGCTTGCCACTTTTCCGCACTAACTGAGCCACAAATCTGCGTTGTTTGAATTGGGGTGTGAGTTGCACTCCCCACGAAGGGATGGCATTCTTAGGATGAGCTCTTTTTCTGGCCCCAAAACAGCACGAGGGGTGACATAAATAGATAAAACTCCATAAATGATAAAAAAGGATGCACCTCGCTTTGCAATTCCCAGAAACGCCCACTATACCACCGCTTCCACCACACCCCCCCACCCCCCGCCTCACTGGACCACCTCTCCCTAAGCACTACCCGAAGCACCCAGACACCCCAACAAAGCATCTTGGAGACCAGAAGGGGATTCGATCCCCTTTATTCCACAGATGAGGACATGAAGGTCCTCAGAACGAAAGGGATGCAAAGTTGTCAAATGCCTCAAGGAAGGACGAATTGGGAATACTTCTCAAAAAGGCCAACCAGGTCTCCAGGGGAAACCAGGAAATGGGGGAAATTAAACATTGTACTAACCTCCCTAACCCCTCCTCCTCACAGCCCACATCCACCTCCTTCTCACCTCAACAGTAGCGATCTCGATGATGGCAACACATTTTTAAAAAGATTTTATTTATTTGAGAAAGAGAGAGTGAGCAAGAGAAAAGAGAGAGAGCAGGAGCAGGGGTCGGGGAAAGAGGAGAGGGGGAAGGGGAGAGGGGGAAGAGGAGAGGGAGAAGCAGGCTCCCCACTGAGCAGGGAGTCCGATTTGGGGCTCAATCCCAGGACCCCTGGATCATAACCTGAATAGAAGACAGATGGTTAACCCACTGAGCCACCCAGACACCCTTGATTGCAACAGATTTGTTGGCTAGGAAGGGGAGAAGGATTTGGTAAGCAAATTATCTCCTGGATTTCCTTCAAACAATTCACTTACACTGCTGGGGAAACTGAGGCTCAGAGAAGTTCAGTGACCTGACTCAGGTCACACAGCAAATAAATAGCTATGATTGGAGCATAGGCCTATCACCTCCCCCCAGCACTCTGCTCATTGCCCTCTCTATTTAAGTGGCTCTAGAAAGAGGGAAGCACCCAGCACCCCTCATTTTCAGGCAGCGTACTGAGGTGACACTGATGAAAGACAATTCTGGAAATGTCCACTGGTGCTTCTCACTGGTCCAGAAGCAAGTGAGGTGACCATTTCCTCCCAGCACTAGCCCCTCTTGCACCCCATTTTTGTCTCCTTCTTTCATCTAAAACATTTGTAGTTTCTGCTTTTAAAAAATGGCAGAGAACAGGGGTTGGTGCCTGGCTGGCTCAGTCAGTAGAACATGTGAACTCGGGGTCTGAGTTCAAGGGCCATGCTGGGCATAGAGCTTACTTTATTTTTTTTTAAGATTTTATTTATTTATTTGCCAGAGAGAGAGAGAGAGCAAGGAACCACACAAGCAGGGGGAGTGGCAGGCAGAGGGAGAAGCAGATTTACTGCTGAGCAAGGAGCTTGATGCAGGACTCAATCTGAGGACCCTGGGATCATGACCTGAGCCTAAGGCAGACGCTTAACTGACTGAGCCACCCAGGCATCCCATAGAGCTTACTTTAAAAAATAAATAGAATAGAACAGAATAGAATAGAATAGAATAGAATAGAATAGAATAGAATAGAATAGAATAGAATAGAATAGAATAGAAAATAGAATAGAACAAATTTTTAAATCTTTAAAAAAAATTGCACAGAACAGAATGTTACTTTAAACGGAAATCCCACTAAAAAAATAGAACCCAGGCTTGGAGCAGCTACAATTCCTGACATCTAGGACTATTCAGTGTCTGGAAATCTCTGCCCAGACATGCCCCGTCTTCTTCCTCTAACACAGCTGACCTCAGGGAGGACAGGTCTTCTCCACTGCTGGCATAGGAGCCCAGGTAGGGGTAGGAGGCCACAGCACCAGACTCCTTTGCCTGCCCGATATTGGACTCAGGCCAGGACTACAGCGGACCTCAGGAGGGCCTCACAAAGGCCGAGACCCCAGGACCAGTCCCCTCCTCCCTAGCTCTTTTCTCCACACTGCACTCACCCCCGCCCCCAACATACACACACCCAAAGGCTGGGCTGTCAAATGTCCAGCAGAGGACAAGCATATCCTCCAACTGCCTTGAATCCCCTTGGCTTTCAGGCATTTCAAATAGTCTTGACATTGTCTGTCTGTTTACTTTGGGGGAAAAAAATTTTAGTGAAGGCTTGTATTGAATTATTTAAAGTTTCACAATGAAATAATTCTTGTTGTTGTTGGGAAGTGAGTTTTGTGGGGTGGTGTTTTTGTTTGTTTGTTTTTTTATACCTTTTAGCTCACCACCACACACAGAACTCAACAACTATTTATTAAGTACCTACTAAGTGTCTGATACCGTTCAGGACTTTAAAAAAAAGTTTCCAACCACACGCTTGAGTGTGTAGCCAGGTACGCCCTTAAAGGAGGACTTCTGCCATGAAGAGGGCAAAAGATCAAGTGCTTAGGAGTCACGCACAAGATCTGGTGCAAAAAATGCCTGTGTGCGTGCACACACACACACGCACACACACGCACACACACACACACATCCAGGTCCCAGGCCAATCCCAAGGAATCTGCTGCAAACCACATATTTCTGTTCAGAGAAATTCAGACCAAAGTCCCCTTGGGGTCTCTGGGGGTCTCCTGCGTCCTACCACCACCCATCTGCCCCAAAGCAGGCAGCCGGAAGGACAGAACAGCCACCAGCCCCTTCTATGCCAGTGCTCGACATGTTGGGACATGTTCCTGAGGGCTGGAGGGCTAGTCGGGGCTACAGCCTGCTGCCCGGGCATGCTCCCCAGGAAAGAGGTGGCTTAGGGATGAAGGGAGGCTCCACGTGGGGAACAAGAGGTTTCAGGTCAGCCCCTACAAGGAGGGTCGTAATGACAGAAGGGAAAGCTGGAAAGCCCAAGTCTAAAGAAGGAGGATGTAAGGGTGGCTGCAGGAGCTGCCCAGGAAGGGAGAGGAAGTACTAGGAACAATGTCGCCATTTCTCAGAACATGTCTGGGGAGTCCCAAACAAGGGTACTAGGCTTTCAGAGGAATTCACCTCCACACAGTCTCCTAAGAAGTGAGACCCCAGAAAAAAGACAGAACAGAAATATTTATTGCACTACTAAGCAGAAGTCCTGCTTCTTTATTTTATTTTATTTTATTTTATTTAGGAAGAATGAGTTTGAGAGCCCCAACCCTGACTTGCTGTGGGTTTTGCCCAGCCAGTCAGCCAGTACAAAAGATCAGGACTACTAAGCAGTGAGACAGAGAAACCTGTGACAGAATGTGTACCACACAAACACTTCCAGTCGCCCTAAGCTGACAATTTCACCTTCCCTAAATCCGAAATTTCACCATTAGAAATTCATTCCTTTGGCATGAGTTCCTTCTGTTCTTTATTAAATAAGCTCATATAGGCAAAGTGCTTAGCATAGTGCCTAGCACATAGAAATCACTCTGTGATTATTAGTTATTATTACTGATTGTTATACAAACACCCCCAGGAAAGGCATCCCTTGAAATTGAGTAATCATTTACACTTTGGTGAGTATCTTAGGCAGGTTTCCTAGAAAGCACTCTGAAGAGGAGATACTCTAGAAGGAGATTTCTTGGGGGGCACATCCCCACTCAATACCTGTGGGGTTGTAAAAGAAACAGGATCCAACAGAGAGCTCCCCACAGGGAGTTGGGATGTCCTACAAAGCACCTTGAATTGAAGCAAGAGGGCTGGGCCTTTATACTCCTGCTTTGACTAGTCATTTGGATATGGTTGCCCCTGGAGTAGGGAGGTGGGGATGCAAGTCCTTGGTCGAGAGCTCTCTCATCTGAGGCTGATTCCTGAAGAAGGACTCAGCTGTAAGCATCAGCAGCCAATGCTCCCAACAGCCGGTGAGGAGAATGAGTGCCTGGGTCCTGCAGAGGGTTCTGGGCCGCACAGCACAGGGTGAATGACTTGATCAGATCATTTAGGGACTAGAAGGTGGCAAGGAAATGCTGTGAACACAGGCCACCTGAGGAACAAAGGGCTCACAGTGCCTCGCATGTACTGTTCCCTGTTCCTAGAATGAGTATTCCTGACCAGCCTATCCCACGTCCACTCCTTTCTCTACCTGTTGAACTCCTATGGATCCTGCAAGACCCAACCCCCATGGCCCCCGGGAGGGAGGCCTTCTCAGGGCTCCCTCTGGCTCCCAGAGCTCCTGGTGAGCTATCTACTCCACTGCGCCTTGCTGGCTTGCTGGCTATGTGTGCCAGCTGCACTCCCTGAGCTGGGAACCTGGAGGAGTTGAGCCCATATTTTATTCATCTTTGTACCTTTGAGGCCTAGCAGCCTCAGCCAGAGCTCACTGAATATTTATGAAAGGGCCATTTTTGGCCTGCACTCCGAGATTAGGCTTCAGTGTCACTGCTTCTGAGTCCTTTCTTTTATTTATTTATTCATCTATTCACTCATTCATTCATTTATATACATATATAAAATTCACACACACACACACACACTTAACACTCATTGCTCAACCCAAGAACTAGAACATTGCAAATCACTGACACCTTCCAGTGAGTGCCTCCCCTGTCCTGTAGTATCTTGAATTTTATGTGGAACTTTCCTTTGTTTTCAATAGTTTTATCACATGTGGCCAAGACAGTAATGCACTGTTCTATGCGCTCCCGGCTCCTCCTCGGACGTGAGACAGGGTCATGTGACTAGCTCTGGCCAATGAAATATGAGTATCGGTGACATGTGTCTCTTCAGGGCTGAGGCCCAGTGAAACTCTCCAGCTTTCTGCCCTCCCTGGCTGTGGCAAAGGTGAGGTCTCATGTCCTAGATGACGCCACCTCAACATGGTGAAGCCTCTGCCAGCCGGGGTGCCTGAGTGACTGTGTGGACCCGAGTGCCCCCCAACTTGTGTGGGATAGATATGGGAGAAAGAAGGAACCCTTTATTGTGTAAAGTCGCTGAGATGTGGGGGTTATTTGTCACTGCAGCATAACTTACCTAAGATGTATCCGTGTGGGGGCGCCTGGGGGGCTCTCTTGGTTGAGCGTCTGCCTTCAGCTCAGGTCATGATCGTGGGGTCCTGGGATCCAACCCGGCCTCCAGGCTCCCTGCTCAGCGAGGAGTCTGTTTCTCCCTCTCCCTCTGCACCTCCCCCCTGCTCATGCTCTTTCTCTCTCTCTCAAATAAACAAATAAAATCTTAAAAAAAAAAAAAAGATTTATCCATGTGGCTGTGGGTGGGTGGGTGGTATAGCAATGCCTCTGCGTATTCACACTCTTTTGTTTTTGCTTCCCCTTCAACCTGTCTGGTTTGTGTTCTTTTGGCCAATAGAATGGGACAGAAATAAGCCTGTGCCTCTTCCAGGCCCGAGCCTTAAGAAGATCTAGCAACGTCTGCTTTTGCGTTCTTGGGGCCTTGAGATACATGTGAGACGTTTGATTACTCTGAGACCACCATGCTGTGCGAAGTCATGTGGAGAGGCCACGTGCAAGATCACCGAGCCCCCCCACACACCCCAAATGGCCCCAGCGGATCTCCTAGCCGACAGCCAGCATTAATGTGCCAGCCCTGTGACTTGGGACCATCCTGAAAGTTGATCTTGGGCCTCCCTAGTCAAAGCCACATGGAGTAGAGAAAAGCCCTTCCCAGTGTGCCCCTGCCTAAATTACGGAATTGTGAGCAAATGAAGATTGTGCTTGTGACTATGTTTGAACATGCTTTGTTGTACAGCAATACCTAATGAAAACAGGGTTCCATCATTTTCACTGTTATTTAACATCCAATGGTCCCCATCTCCTGTCAGGGGGCACTTGGGTTATTTCCAACGTGGTGTTATTATGCACAGGGCTGCTCTAACTATTCTTTTTTTTTTTTTTTTAAGCGGGCTCCATGCCCAGCATGGAGCCCAACGCAGGGCTTGAACTCACAACCCTAAGATCGAGGCTTGAGCTGAGATCAAGAGTCAGAGGCTTAACCGACAGAACCACGCAGTGTCCCCTGCTGTGACTATTCTTAACCATTCCTCTGGGGTTACCTGTGCAAGAATTTCTCTTGGATATACACCTAGGAGTAGAACTGTCCACCATCTTCCTGTCAGGGGAAGTGATTGAGAAACACCACCCCCAGTGTCTGGGCCTGTCTCTTTCAGGATTATTGGAACAAGTCTAAAACACGGAACAAATGTTGGGGATTATCATTGCTTGCATTTTTGTGGAGGAACAAACAGGAATCCAAAGTAATGAAACACTAATGGTGGCATTTCACATACTGGACCCCTGAGAGTAGGTTTTGCTGGCGAGGGGAACCACCCAGTGACACTGAGTTCTGTCCTCTGAGCTGGACTTCAGAGCCCCAAGTCACCCGTCTCCCAGGCCCTTTAGCTTAGAATCGCCTTCTGGAAGATCCGCTGAAGAGGAGGAATGACGTCATCTTCCATTGTTTTCTTCCCGAACAAATGATCTTTAAACACCTCCAAGGAGCGCACCTTCATAAGTCAAAGTTCTAAGGGTCTCGGGTTTGGATCTTTTGATTACACAGCAGTGTGGAGTCTTCAAAAATGATTTCAGGATTTCAGATGTATTACCTCACTCCTCACCATCCCCACCCCCCTCGCTCCCCATCCATGACTCATAGTACAGATGGGAAAAGTGGAGGCCCCCCGAGGTACTGGCTTGGGCTGAGGTGACAGGGGCAGAGAGTCAGGGCAGACCCCAGGCTCTGGCTGTGGCCCCACTCTCCCATCAGCTGCTTGTCCTTGTCTTTGCTTCCCTAGGATGCCTCTGAGTGTCATACATGGTCATAACGCCACCAGAGCCATTGCAGAATGGCAACAGCTGCAATCCCCAGGCCCCAAATGCTGGGGGCCCCAGTCTCAGAGCTAAGGAGGAGACAACGTCTCCCTTTCCCCACACTCCGTGGTTTCTAACAACCCTGCACTTGCTGTAAGAAATAATCGTCCATGTCTCTTTCTGGGTACATGGAAGCCTCTCGGGGCTGGACTTAGGAAGAGAAGCGGGGTGTGTATTAGGATGACACTGGCCACGTAACAGATAAGCTTGCAAATTGATTTTCTTTTTCATTTTTCGTAAAGATCTTGTTTATTTTGAGAGAGAGCGTGCACACGTGTGCACGAGAGGGGGGAAGGGCAGTGGGAGAGGGAGCAGCAGACTTCCCACTGAGCAGGGAGGCCAAAGACAGCTCGATCCCAGGACCCTGGGATCATGACCTGAGCCAAAGGCAGATGCTTAACAGACTGAGCCACCCAGGTGCCCCTCAAATTGATTTGCAGGACCACCCAAACACGCTTCTTTCTCCCACACATAGGAACACAACTAAGGCGTTCTGGCTAGCAAGTAGCCGGCCTCCATGTGGTGATTCGGGGATTCGGGCTCTTTCCAGCCCGTGGCTCCACCATCCCCTAGGACATCAGGATCTCTGCTTCCAGCTGGAGGAAGGAGAAAAGCCAGGAAGAAGGCAGATGCATTTCTTCACATCTGGCTCGGAAGTGACGTGCATCATTTCACTGGTGAGAACTTTTCACGAATCCCCACCTAGATGCAAGGGTTGATGTTGTCCCTGGATAGGGTCACAGATTTGTGATGACCTGCTGGCCTTTTCTGCCACAGCAGGGGACAGAGGCACATCAGAGCCCCTTGCTCTGTCTCCCATCTTCCTAGAAGAGGGTCTTTTCCAGCTGAGTTCCTGGATCTCACCACAAGGAGAACAGTGCCACCTGTGAGCTGCATGAACTTGCACCTCAATACCTTCATCTATAAAATGGGTGCTTTCATATTCATGATCTTAGAACCTCCCCGACAAGTATGAAAAAACATGAGGTAGGCCTGACATACCTCAGCTCCCAAAGGAGGAAACCAGGACACAAAGAGACAGTGTGACTTGTCTAAAGCCACACAGCAGGACCCAGCTTCCCCTCTGGTACACAGGTTTGTTTTGTTTTGTTTTGTTTTTACTAGTCAACATCAAAGTCTGCTGAGAACGCTGAAATGCAGGAAAACCCCTTACTCAGCAAATCCATCTGAAAACTGCCCAAGGGCCTAGGAGGATTACTAAGAAAGGGCCTTTTATTGCCTGAAATGCAGGTACAGAGACCCTGAGAGGTTCTTGATGGGGTTTGTGGGATCCTGCCTGCTCCTGACCTAGTGGGAGATGGGGGGGGGGTTGCTGTGGGGAGACCTGGGGGAGGACCCAATCCTCCTTTATCACGGTGTAGATGCCTGACCCCCCCCCCCCCCCCCAAACCTTNCCGCCCCCCCCCCCCCCCGCTAGACCTTGCTTCCTCCAGCTCAGTGCACCTCACCTCTAGAGTGAAGGAAGGGAACCCCGTTCTGAAAAATGTTCAGATCCCACGAGCACATGGGCCTTCTCTGGAAGAAGACACAAAAGAAACAAGGACTGTGTCACCCACTCCAGGGGCTGTGTGGACAGTGCCCCCTGGAGTTGTGCCGTGTACAGCCTGCTTGGCCCCCTGGGCGGGGCAAGGTAGGTTTATTCCTCCTAATACACTTTTGTAATAGTATCATTTTTAATAATAACCAGTATGATGAAAAAAATCAATTTCTGGCCCTATCTGAACCTCCTGAATTAAAATTGGACGAGGGGGCCCTAGCGACACAAGTTCACAGGTATTCTGAAACATCTCCCCGGTAACGAATCATCCACAACCCCACCCTCACAACTTTGGGAACCCGGATGTAGTCTAGCCAGGTTCAGGAACCCCTTCCTCAGCTCTAGAAGCTCGCAGCAGACCTTTCCACCCCGGTGAGAACTGAGACAAGTGGGGGTGGGGGGCGGGAGGGGTGCTCAAGGNGCCCCCCTGTCCCCCCCCATTCCCTTCCCGCTTCCCTCGAGCGTCGCGTCATTATCTCCGGAGGCCCAGCTCCGCCTTGGCCTTGCCCGGGCTAGCCTTTTGTGACATCATCCCCCGGCCTCGCGGGTGCTCGGGGAGCGGGCCGCCCACTCACTGCTGGATACAACCGGCTAATTATATCACCCAGAGACCGGGGCGGGAGCGTGTGGGCATTTTTCAGGTGACTCAGCCTGTTTCTACTTGCTTTGCATGATTGTTCTTGATTTTTCCAAATAATAATAACAACTACCAACCAGGAAAAAAATCGCCCGGGGCTGCGGTGCAGGCTCCCGGAGCCAGAGCCCTGGGCCACCTGCTGCTCCCGGAGAGACCTACTCGGCACTCTCAGTTTCCAAAACGCAGAGCGAGCCTCTCGACTCCCAAACCCGGGCTCCGTCGACGACGAAGCGGCTCTGAAGACAGGATACGCTGGAATCAGCAGAATCAGAAAGACAAATAGTGTGTTGACAGCACCCACAACGGTAGCGCAGAGATTGTTTTTCGAAATCTTTAAAATTCTATGTGTAGTTTAGTCAAAAGTGCAGAGAGTTTTGCTTTTCCATAATTTCCTGTATTTATTTTTTTAGGAGACAATGCCTTCACAGGGTTCATAGTCAAAAGATGCGAAATGATACGCAGGGAAAACCTCTCTCTCTCTGCCCTGCAGCCACCCGTTTCCTTCCCAGGCGCTCTGGCTGGCGGCGGTGTCTCCGGCCAGAGCTAGACCAGCAGCATCCAGGTCCACAGTCCTTCCTCCAAAACCCGTGGGGACAGAACGGTTTCAGAGTCCAGAACTTTTCAGATTTCAGGCAGATCGTAAGGCGCGTGTACATGTACTCAGTAACCCCCTCCCCCGCCTCTATAGGCTCCGTATGGGATGACTCACCCGCTCCGCTCCAGGAACCCTGTCATTCCCGGGGAAACAGTACGGTAACAGGAATAAGTAACAACTGCAAATGTCTTCACATCCTTTTAGCTCTGGTTTTGCTACCACACAAATTTGCCACAAACCAAAGAAAAGACTTGGTTTTCAAAAAATTTTTTTTTGGATTGGGGAATTGTGGAGGGACTGTGGACCTGTAAGCAAGTATGCATATATTCCCGTCACCCACTCAAATGGAAGCACAGTGCGGGGCACCTTACTTTTTTTCCACTCAGTTTATCTTACCTCGGTACAGAGAAAGACCCCAATTCCCTGGACCACTGCATGGTACTCCAGCATGTGGATGGACATTTTTGGTTGTCTCCAGTCTTTTGTTATTACAAATGCACATAGTTTTATTTTTTTTTAGAGGAATATTTTCTATTTGTTTTTAAAGATTTTATTTATTTGTCAGAGCGCGCGAGCCCAAGCAAGGGGAGTGGCGGGCAGAGGGAGAAGCAGGCTCCCTGCTGAGCAAGGACCCTGGGATCAGGACCTGAGCCAAGGCAGACGCTTAGCAGACGCTTAGCTGACTGAGCCACCCAGGCGTCCTGCGTACTTTTAGAGGTAGCTAACTCCATGGTGGGTAGCAGAGGAAGAATTGATCTTTACTTTTTTTTTTAATTAAAGGTTTTTATTTATTTATTTGAGAGAGAGAGAGAGAAAATGAGCAGTGGTGAGAAGCAGAGGGAGAGTGAGAGAGAAGCAGACTCCCTGCTGAGAAGGAAGCCCGATGGTGATGGTGATGGTGATGGTGATGGTGATGGTGATGGTGATGGTGATGGTGATGATGACTGATGATGGTGATGGTGATGGTGATGTGGGGCTCGATCCCACGGACCCGGAGATCATGACCTCAGCCAAAGGCAGATGCTTAACTGACTGAGCCACCCAGGCACCCCTTGGTCTTCATTTCTAATGCTTCTTTGTGACAGAAGGTTAAGTCCAAGCCTGCTCAAGAATCAGGTGAGAAAACGGCTGAGGTCTTTCCGAACTCCTGCACCTGTCTAACCACTTAACATCATGAGAAGGCATTCAGAATGATTTTGTTCCAAGCAAGAAAACAATGTATCTTCAGACCTACAGTACTAGGGTTCTCTAGAGAAACAGAACCAAATTTTATATACATATAAAATATATATACCTCTTGCTTTTCAAAAGTTTGTGCTACCACCCTTTGTTTTTATGAAAGACCTACAGTCGTACCTGTTTTTTGCTAACCAAAAGAAATCTGAAGAGAACTGTTGTTTTTATGAAAAAGAGGCTAAAAGTGAGAATAGCGTTTGGTGTTTGTTCTGCAACCAGCTGTTACAGAGGCGGCCCGACGGAGCAGCAAGAGTGGCGCCACCAAGCTCCTTCCCTGGGAACTGCACTCAGCATCTCGGCTCCGCCCCCCCCCACGTAGCTTTGAATTGTGAACGTCCGTGCTTTATCTCAATTTATTTTGTTCATCCATTAGCAAGATGTGTCCTATCATGATAGAAAAGCCTAAGAGAGGTTTACTGGGGGGTCTGGGACCACTAAACCACTAAAAAAAATTTCCATATAAGTTCATGGCAATTGCTTCTCCTCTTTATGCCATTTCAGCTTCCAAAAGTTTTCATAGGAACTACTTTCTGTGTATATATACAGAGACAGGCAGACAGAGACAGGGAGCTTTATTGTAAGGTATTGGGGTATTGTGCTTTTGTGGGGCGGCTGTCTAGTCCATATTGCAGGGCAAGCTGGCAATCTCAGCAAGAGTCCATGTTGCAGTCTTGAGCTGGAAGGCCCTCCAGAGGCCGAATTCCTTTCTTTCGTGGAGTAGGGGTGGCAGCCTCTGTCTTTTCTCTTAGGCCTTCAGGGGACTGGTTGAAGCCCAACCACATTAAGGAGGGTAATTATCTTTACCTAAAGTCTATTGATTTAAATGTTAATCACATCTAAAGATTTTATTTATTTTGAGAGACAGAGAGAGGGCAAGCAAGGAGCCAGGCAGAGAGAGAGGAGAGGGAAAGAGTCTCAAAGAGATGCCCCACTGAGCGCAGAGCCCTACTCGAGACTCGATCTCTCCACCCTGAGATCATGACCTGAGCTGAAATCAAGAGTCAGATGCTTCACCGACTGAGCCACCCAGGCGCCCCAAATGTTAATCACATCTAAAAGATACCTTCTCAGCAACGTCTAGACTGGTGTTTGACCAAACAACTGGGTATTGAGTTGATACAAAATTAAACATCATACCTGTTTATTACCCCAACTCTTCAGGTTTGAATGCTTGTGAGGGATGGGATGTGAAAGACGCCACCTTCCCAGAGTTAACAGTCACAGAGGAGGTGACGCTGGGGGACATGAAACAAATACAAAGAGTATGAAGTATTTAGCAAGGGATAAATTGCAAGGTTCTGAGCACGGCTTGGCAAAGTCCCCTCAAATACAGCCCAGAAAGCCAGACATACACGGGAAGTTCATGCCTAATACTGAGACAAGCAAGCTTCCTCTCCTGTTGATTTCGCTCATTTTTAAATAACATAAATCTTTAATAAAGTGAATCAGCAGAGCAGCATTAATAAAGCCTACATATAAGGAGAACACGAGCTCTCAATAAAGAACACAGGTATGATAGGAATCCTCTCTCCCTGACCTGTGACTATTCATCAATTTCAGCTTCTGGAAGTCTCCAGACTTAACACATTTTCCCAACTAGACCTGTAGTCAAGTTCCTAAGCTGCCAACCACGCTGGGATTTCACAGGCTTCTTGTTCCACATAGATTCAAAAAACCTTCCAGCTTCTCTTGTCTGCCAAGGGCTTTGCTCCAAGAACGAAGTCATTTTTCTGCTGGTTTCCCTTGAGAACAAAACAGACCCAGAGTGTATTCACTCACTCATTCATTCATTCATTCATTCATGACATCACCACAGTAGAGGCTCCGGCCGTAGGAAGAGATATAAAGTACTATGCACCAGTAACAAAGGAAAACAGGTTCGCATGGGCAAAAATCCCACCTGGACAGGTCTTAGTGACCAGGCCCAGTTAAAGAAAGGTGCTGGATTTTATCAGAAGTCTGAATTAGGAGCCTCCTTCCTAAAATTAAGGGAGGATCCAGGCGGGGCTGAAATTTATGTAATGATGGAAAGAAAAAGAATACACAATTATAAATATAATCTTGCCAGGCCCTTCCCATGCAGATAAGTCCCAGAAGCCTCCCTTCATCAGCTTCACCATAAATCTACCGTGTTTATAGCTAAGTAAAGCTCAGGGAGGTAGTGAGGTATGTGCAAGGACTGGCACCTCAGGGGCCACAGTTTTAAAACTTAAAGGACCCATGGCGCCTGGGTGGCTCAGTCAGTGAAGTGTCTGCCTTTGGCTCAGGTCATGATCTCAGGGTCCTGGGATCGAGTCCTGAGTCCCGCATCGGGTCCCCTGCTCAGCCAGGAGTCTGCTACTCCCTCTGCCCCTCTCCTGCTCATGCTCTCTCTCTTGCATAAATAAATAAATAAATAAATAAATAAAATCTTTAATAAGAAAAAATAATTTTAAAAAAATAACACTTAAAGGACCAGAATAATGTGGCCTGGAGGAGAACACAAGAGAGGCCAGAGAGAGTGGTTGGGGCCATCCTGCAAAACTCAGCTCAGCCCATCTCGTGTATCCTGGAGCCCCCCCAGCTGGCTCTACCTGGGGCGCTCTGGCAGGTGGTACCCCAATCCCTGCCTCCCTTAATAACAACAACAACAACAACAACAATTAGTATTATAGCAGCTGACACTTATTAAGCACTTTCTATGTGCCAGGCACTGTTCTAAGTAACCATAGCTACTCAGTGAATTTTCCTAACAACTCTATGAAGCACCATTACTTTCATCCCCACTTTAAAGACTAGGAAACTGAGAAACTGAGGTAGAAACAGAGATGAAATCATTTGCCCAAGCCAGACAGAGACAGAACAAGGATTTGAACCCAGACAGGCTGGCTCCAGAGGCAAGGCTCTTACCCACTAATGGCGATAACAGCTCACAGTTACGTGGCGATTACCCTGTGCCAGCTGTTCTTCTAAGTGTTCTCATGGATTGCTTCAACCAACTCTTACAGGTATTATTATTACTCCATTTTACAGATAAAGGCAACCAACACACAGAAAGATCGAGGCTCTTGCCCAGGTCACACAGCTAGGAATTGCGGAACAGGGACCTGAAACCAGGCAGTCTGGTTCCTGAGGCCACATTTTTGTGCACAGAGCTGAACCCCTGTGCCATGACTGGACTGAAGGGTAATCCGAGAGCAGCGGTCATGGCTTACATTTCTCTGCATTATGTGGGGTGCCCACGCTGTAAAATTTAATAAGCACTCTGTAAGTGTTCAATGAGTCGGCATCTAAAATAACTCTGATAGGGACAACAATCATATTCTAAGTTCATTGTAGAAAATCTGGAAAATACAGAAAGGCTCCAAAAGGAAATGCAAAGTCATTCTCCCTGCAGCAGGGATAACCATAGGGAACATTCTGATATCTTTCCAGCCAGCGTTCCAAAACAGGAACCCCATACTACCGCCTGTTTTGAAACCTCCTTTTTTCTCACTTATCAATATATTGCAAACATTTTCCCATGACCTTACGTTGTCTTCTGCAACTTCTACAGAGGAATAATCTGCAATTGCTCAAGAGTCCTGATCGGGGTGTGGCCAGCAATGAGCCAGAGTGACCCCCACAAACAGCTCCCAACCTCCCCATCCCCCACATATGCCCACCATATACATTCAACCCTCTTGTACCTCTCGGCGTCTCCGGACAGCTCATGGCATTCCCTCTGTCTTACTCTTGGACTCAGGGTCTCCTCCACTCCTACCAAGGGTGAATCCCCATCCTTCCCAATCCTGTCCCCATACCTCTACGATCCTGTTTTCCCCTCTCACTCTGCACCTTTCTCACACTTCCCTCAGCTGCGATCCAACTTCCCCATGCTGTGCCCCATTCCCACAGGACTTGCTAGAAACAATCCAATCCCATCGGCAAGCTGGCATTAGGCAATGTCTGTTGCAACGCCCAGAGTGACAGGAAAGACAGCCGCAGCCAGGCGGTCCTGGAGGCTGCCGCGTGGGAGTCTGTCTCAGGGACACAGGTGCTTGGAGCAGGGGCCTTCGAAGCACAATGCCTTTACCTAAAAGAGATCTCTCATGGTGTGATTTCAAGCTACCCGACAGGGCCTGTGAGAGCTATTTCGGTGCAGGGAGCTCTTTTGATGTACCTTAAACCCCAACAGGGAGGCGGAGGCCTAATCCACCCTAAGGGTGGGGCGGCCTGGGCGCCTTGCCCCATTAGGACGGAATGAAAGGCTTTTGAAGGTGGTGGCTCAAGACAGGTGGCTTCTTGATTGTAGCCACAGTGTCTCAGCCAGGATGGGGGAGGGGGGGCGGTGCAGACAGCTGGCAGGAGGGGGAAGCCTGGGTGGGGTGAGCCAGGAGATGGGGCTGCTTCCAGACTTGCTCTGCCTGACCTATCCTCTGTGACTTAAGGCAGGTGCCTGTGCTAGTCCAGCGTCACTGTCATAATCGCACCTACCCTACCTACCTCACTGGTTCTGTATGATGAGATAACTTTGGTGAAAGTGTTTTGCCAAGGGTAAAACCCCACAGTCAGGTATGGTCAGACTTCTCTTTTTCTTTCTTTTTCTTTTTCTTCCTTCCTTTTCCTTTCCTTTCTTTCCTCCTTTCTTTCTTTCTTCTCTCCGTCTTTCTCTTTCTCTTTTCTTTCTTTCTTTTTTTTTTTTGAAGGTGCAGAGAGCAACTGTATTTATTTATTTATTTATTTTGAGAGCAATTTCATTTTTAAGGCATTTCCCCCCTAGTCACATTTCCCCTTACAGACAAGTCAAAGGATGGAACTTAGCGCTCAGAGAGCCACACCTGAGTCCCCTTAGCTCTGGGCTTCTGCAGCCCCCTATCTCTCTGCTTCCAAAGAGTGTGTGTGACTATTCATGCTCGTGCAGTGGCTGTAGCGTGGATTTATTGGTACATTTGGGTGTTGCGTGTTGGGTGCATGTTGCTGAGTGTGTGAAGATGTGCTATATGTATGTGCTTGTAAGATGCGTGCGTATGTTTGGGGCTCGTGTAATGTGTTGTATTTAGTGAGGTGTGGGTAATGCATGCATGTCGTTTGTGTGTAATAATGTGGGTTTTTTTTCATCAGAGGTTTAGGTGTATATTTTGTGTTTGGTGTGGTGTGCAATGTATGCATGTCATCTGTGTGAGGAGGGAATGTGCGTTGTGGTGTGTGGATGCGAAGGATTCGTGTAATCTTTGCAAAATACATGGTGTTCGTAGTGTGTGTTTGTGTAAGCGGTGCGCTAATGTGTGTACTGCGTGTGCTGTGTTGCGGGACTTATGTCTCCCGCGAGCTGAGAGACTGCTGTGATCGGTGTCGGGGATTGACAGGTGCCAGTGGTGTGCAGAGGCCCCGTGTTGCGGTTTGCGCGTGCCCCGACCGCCGTGATGCGTGGACTTGGGCGTGCGGGACAGGTGTGTCACCCGTGGGCCGAAAGCAGAGCATGTTGTCTTGTGCGGAGGTGCGTACTAGTGTTATCTGTGCCGGGAGTGTGCGGTAGGAAGTGGGGACCTCCGCGGAGAGCGCGGGGGCCAGGGTCCCACTGACAGGACGCCCCCGACGGACTTCACGCGAGCCGACCTGCGGGGCATTCTGGGAAGCGGGGCCGCGCCCACCGCAGGGGCAGCTGGGAAACGACAATGGCAGGAGCGCTGGGAAGGCAGGAGCTGCGCTGCTCAGCGCTCGTCTCCTGACCGGCTTGGGGTGGGGGGCTGGGCGCTGTAACAGCACCTCGGTGTCTGTGTTGCCCTACTTCATGACAGCTGGCGGTCGAGCGCGGTGCCCCCTACCTCTCTTTCCCCCGTTGGTCCTCACGGCCAGCTACTGAGGGGAGTTCTTGTCCCCACCGCACAGGGGAGTGACCTGAAGCCCCGGAGCTGAAGGACCCCAGGCACTCGGGTCCCTCGTGCCCCAACTCGCTGCAAGTGAACTTAAAGCGAGACGAACGCCATTGGGAAGTGGAACTCTGGAAAGAGTGAACCTCAGTTTCCCCAAAAATCTGTCGCAAGATGCCTGCCAAAATCTCTCCTTAGACTATGAATTTCTAGCCCATGATGGAAAGGAAGGCTAGGTTTAGTACCATAAAACAAAGTGGGAAGAATGAAGATGCTGGATAAGCTTGTAGGGTAAAATATGATACTTCTCAGTGTATATAGTTCAATAATCAAGCTGATGGTCCAGAATTATGTTTAATACCCATTGTGGAGTGAAGAACTAACTCTTTTTAAACTCCACATGGTCATAGTTCACATTTGTTTTTGGTGGGACCTACCTTCTCCTCCCTTTTCTCCTCCTCCTCCTTCCTTCCATCGTTCCTCATCCTTTCTCTTTTGCAACATTTTCCTGTGTATTTGATCTATTAAGTGGAATCATATGAAATTGCCCCTTATGTAGATCAAAACTGGTTAAATATTGGTAATTTCATACGTTCAACCTAATACATTTTGGGAAGTTCTTTTCTGTTTTATAACATGCCGGGGAATTGTTTGTGTTTGATTAGAGTTGCAGAAATTCTGAGATTCTGACAGGTTGGAGCAGCTTGAATTTATGTAGTAGGGCTACAAGCGGTGGCTTGTGGTGGACTGGAGCCAACTAGTACTGACTCCCCAGATGATTGTTAAATATTCAAGAATTTTGCAAGCCAATTGTTACACAGTTGGTAGCTTGAAATTGACTATGTAGGGAGTATTTACACCATGGAAATCGCCATCCCTCCCCACCCTTCTGGGATCCAGTTTACCAACACACTACTGGCTGTTTGGCTCATCTTGGGCCAAGTGAAGTCATGGTGAAATCAGCTTCCCCAGGACCCAATAGATCCTCAAATAGAAATTGAGACTGGGAAGAGTGGAGTGGATGCTAGGGAGGCAACCAACAAGCTCAGTGGTTGTGGGAGAAAACACTGAAAACTTGGGGATGAGCTATCCACTGTTCATAATTATAGTTCACTTTAGTTAATATTTATCAAGCATTTACCATGTGCCAAGCACTGTTTGAAGCACTTTATATGTGTTAACTCATTTGATCCCCACGATGACTTTATGAAGTGGATGTCATTAATATCCCTATTTTACAGATGGAGAAGCTGAGGCTCAGAGAGGCTAAGCAACTTGGTTATACAGATAGCAGTAGAGCTTGGCTTCAACCATAGGCTGTTTAACTCCAGGACATATGCTCTTAACTACTATGTTACACTGCCTGTATTATATCTGTTAAGTTATGCTGCAGTAAAACCCCCAAATCTCACTGTCTTCCAGTAATAAAGGTTTATTCTTGCTCGTGGTACCTGTTGGCTGTGTGTCAGCTGTGATTCTTCATATGTCTTGTTCTGGGACCCAGACTGAAGGAGCAACTTGGCCTTTCCCCAGGGAAAAGAGCAACTTTAGTAACACGTGATGATTTTTAAGATTCAAGCAACGTGTAGCATACATTACTTCTCATCACATTCCATTGGCTAGAGCACATCATATGGCCAATCCTGACTCAATGGGGACTGAAAAATAGTTTACCCTCCCCCTAGGCATTGCAAGTCACATGGCGGCATTCTTGGCAGTGAATAATTGGGAGCTATTTTAGGTTAGGTTCCCCAGAAGTAGACTCTGAGTCAAGGATTTGTGGGTAAGTGATTTACTACGGAGTGTTCCTAGAAGAATCCAGAAAAGGAGTAGTGAACAGAACAGGGAATGAGACAAAGCTAAGTAAGGGTATAATAGCAGGCAACATCCTGGGCTGAGCTTCACCCTGCAGGGGATTCTGGAGTGTAGGTTATACCTCAGAGTCTAGCCCAACTCAAGGCAGGGGGGCAAGGCTTTCATATTTGCACAGCCGTCAGGCATTGGCTAAGGGCTGCTCCAGGGGGACATAAGCAATGGAGCAGTTTTGGCTTTCCGAACTGGGGTGAAGCAGCTCCAGTAGCCTGGGAGCAGTCCTTTAAAAAGAGCCACAGGTGTGTGGCTTTTAGAAACAAGGTCACACAGAAATCAGGAGAAGGACCAGAATCTGAAAAGAGATCTGAGCGCCAATAAGGTCCACTAAAGAAACATTAATGCCATCTGCCACACTGCGTCTGCCTTACTCTTTCCTATTTCTACATCAAAGGCATGACATAGTTTCTCCTGTGGTGAGCGGCATGCCTTTGATGCCAGGCAGAGAGAGAGTCCACCGTTTGCTCTGATTGGAACAATAGGCATTGGATAGTCATTACTGGTTTTTCATAAGCCAGTGTAGTATTTGATGACCACAGGTGTCTAACACTGAAATCTTTCCAGAGTGGAGAAATGTGTGTAATACTGCAAAGCTATTCTGGCAGTAATCACTCAGAGTTAGCATGGCCTCTGTAAGTTAAGAGCACAGTGTCCAAATAAGGTTGCCCTGCTCAGACCCCAGCTGCCAGTTCCAGGGGTCCCCAAACATCCTCACTTCTGACCAATTGACTACAAATTCAGAGGTTCCCGTGAGGTTCCCTCAGGGTCCGTAATTTGCTACGATGATTTATAGAACACAAGAAAGGGCTATGCTTAATCACAGTTTTGTTATAAAATAGGATGCAAATCAGAACCAGCTAAATGGAGAGACACATAGGTAAAGTCTGGGAGAGTCCCAAACAGAGACTTTTCATGCCCCCTTCCCTGTGGAATCAGGACATGTCACATTCCCAGCACATTGATGCATTTACCAGCCAGGAGGCTCACCCAAGCATTGGGTGTCCACAGTTTTTGTTGGAGTTTCATTATATACACGTGACTGAACTGATTGAACTGACTCTCCAGCCCTCTCCCCTCCCGAGAGGAAGCTGGGCTGATATCATGTGGCTCAAATACCCAACCCTCTAATCATATGGTTAGTCTTTCTGGTATAAGCAGCCCCCATCCTGAGTCACTCATTAACATAAACTCAGATGTGGTCTAAGGGCCCCACCATGATTAACAAAGATACTCCACTGGGAAAATTGGGAGGTGTTTAGAAGCTCCTTTCCAGGAACCCAGGACAAAGACCAAATTTTTTATTATATAACATATCATCAGATTAAAGACTCCTATTAAACCCTGAGCAGAATTTTTTTTAAGTTTATTTTTTTTTAGTAATCTCTACACATAATGTGGGGCTTGAACTCACGACTCTGAGATCAATTGAGCCTGCCAGGTCCCCGAGCAGAACTTTTTTTTTTTTTTAATTTCACAGGTAGATACATATGTAAGAGCAAATGCAGTACACCAAAGACAAAGGAAAAAAAATCTTAAATGCAGCCAGGGAAATAAGACAGATAACTTGAAAAGGAACCAAAATAGATTTTCAGCAGACTTATCTTCAACAGCAATGGAGGCTGGAAGATAATGGAATGATACCTCCAAGAGAATTCTGAGGTAGGTTGCTCTTATTGAAAGGCAGGACATAAAAGCATTGTAGAATACTGTAGTAATATTTATATATCATCATGAGGGGAAGTTAATGTGTTATTGAAGTTATCATCCATTTAAAAACCAAACTGGGCACCTGGGGGGCACAGTCAGTTGAGCATCTGACTCTTGGTTTCAGCTCAGGTCATGATCTCATGGGTCATGAGATCAAGCCGTGTGGGGCTCTGTGCTCAGAGGGAGTCTGCTTAAAGATTCTCTCCCTCTGCTCCTTTCCCCACTCACACACACACTCCCTCTCTCTTTCTGAAATAAATAAATCTTTAAAAAAATAATTAAAACCAAAACAGGGGCTTCTGTCTGGCTCAGTTCGTGGAACATATGACTCTTGATCTCAGGGTTGTGAGTTCAAGCCCCACGTTGGGCATAGAGATTGCTTAAAAATAAAATCTTGAGAAAAAATTTTAAATTATAAATAAAAACCAAAACATTATTTTAATGATTTCCGATGGAACTCATTCCAAAGTATATCACCCCATCCTTCACTTCCTTTTTTCTTTTTAGGATTTTATTTATTTATTTGACAGAGAGAGCGCGCACACAAGCAGGGGGAGATGCAGAGGGAGGGAGAGAAGCAGGTTCCCCGCTGAGCAAGGAGCCCGAAATGGGACTCGATCCCAGGATCCTGGGATCATTATCTGAGCTGAAAGCAGACGCTCAACTGACTGAACCACCCTGTTGCCCCCATCATTCACTTCTTAACAGAAGGTTCAGATTCAACATTAGTGTGCTCTTAGATAGATTCCTAGGAGTTAGTGAGGTCTGCTAGGCTGTTCGCACCTGCATTAAGTGGTCCCACACTGGGGCGCCTGGGTGGCTCACTCAGTGAAGTGTCTGCCTTCAAATTAGGTCATGATCTCAGGGTCCTGGGATCAAGCCCTGCATCGGGCTCCCTGCTGACCAGAGAGTCTGCTTCTCCCTCTCCTTCTGCCCCTCCCCAAGCCCCTCCCCCGCTTGTGCTTTCTCTCTTTCTCTCAAATAAATAAAATAAAATCTTAAAAAAAATGGTCCCGTACTGTTGTGCTTTATACCTCTGTATTTTTATAATTCCATCTCACTCAGCAGTTTTGTTGAGGCTTTTTATCTGTTGCTGCATTTAATATGCATTTGTTTGACTGTGGGTCAGGGGCTCTCTCTAGCTTCCTAAGTCTATAGCTCACTATATGGCACCGTGTGGCAGAGTATCCCAAAGGGGACACCACAGCATGTCACATCCAACATGCTCTCCATACAACGTAATATTGACATTCCACCCATCGTGTATGTTCTCTCCCCCTGAATCTGAGTGCGTCCATGGTGCTGTGTGACTTACAAGTTCATAAAAGATGACGCAGCTTCCACTCAGGCCTCTAGGAATGCTTATTCTGGGACCCTAATCCCCATGACACAAGGAAGGGGCAAACGCACGTGGAGAGGCCGCATATGGGTGTGTGGCAGACAGCGGCGGCCCCGTTCACCAGCCAGCACGATCTCCAACCATCTGAGCGAGTGAGTGAGCGAGCCTTAGGTCATTCCAGGCCCAGCCTGCGAGCCACCCCAGCTGATGCCAAGTGGAGCAGAAACTAGTTGTCCCTGCTGACCCCTGCCCAAGTTACGGATTTATGAGCCAAATAAATAATGGTTGTTTTAAGCGTCTGAATTTGGGGTGGTATTCACAGCAACAGATAACGGGAAACCCGTGTGACTCCTCTTGAGTCCCTGCTTAAAAGCTGCTCCAGGTGTTGGCTGGAGCAATCTTCGGGAGCCTTAACCCAGAGCTGTCCTTTGCCAATTGACAGGAAGTTCCGACGTTGTAAGTTACTTCCTCCTGCTCCGGAAAAACTTCTTTGGTTTCAAGAAAGAAGAAACCCATTCAGTTTGCCTCAGGAAAAGGGGGCATTAATGAAAGTCCACAGCAGGCTCACGGGAATCCAAGAACATCAACTGCTACACGGCTCGGCCTCATGGCAACTGCCATATACAGCTATCTGTGGTTTTCCCGCCACTCTGCACGCGGCGCTACTCTTTCACATTCCCGAAGCTTCGCTTACTTACTCATCAATTCAGAAGTGGTTCATCACCTTTTCCCACTTCCTAGTCCCCATCTACATCACAACCTTTGTAATTGAAGTGCCCCTACTGATTCAGTGGCCATTCTTGGAATTCCCAGTTCCCACTTCTTGAAAAGGCGTCCAGTTGAAACAGCTCGTCTTTACGAAGCAAGGTCCCACAAAGCACGAACTGATGACTGCTGAATGGTCCTTGGTCAGGTGCGTGTCTTGGAGCAATCCGCTGGGACCCTGGAGGGTGGGTTTTCAGGGAACTTATACCCCAGAGGGGGTGTGGGTGGGGCATGCAGGGAAGGACTTTGGCTCAGGTCATGATCCCAGGTCCTGGGATTGAGCCTCCGCATCGCATGGGGCTCCCTGCTCAGGGGGGAGTCTGCTTGTCCCTCTCTCTCTGCCCCTCCCCCTGCTTGTGCTCTGTCTCACTCGCTCACTCTCTCTCTCAAATAAATAAAATCCTTAAAAAAGAAAAAAAAAGAAAAAAGAAATTATAACTGTTAAAAAAAAAAAAAAGGAACTGCCCAGGGGAGGGTCAGGAACGAGGGAGGAGGAAGAGGAACCACGTCTAGGAGCAGATAATGGGACCTGCCAGCCTCGGTAAAGCTTGCAGGTGGCATTTCCCCCTTGAAGTTTCCGTGGTCTCCTCTATACAGAGTCTCTGGAGTCCGCAGACTTCATTCAAATTCCAGGTCAGCTCGTTTAAAACCTGTCAGACTTCAGGCAAATTACCCTCCTCCTCTGTAAGCCTTGATTTCTTCATCTGTAAAATGGGGATAATAGTACCAGCCTTGCAGAGCGAGGGTGGGAATTAAATTAAATAACTCTGTTGGGGCGCCTGGGTGGCATAGCGGTTAAGCGTCTGCCTTCGGCTCAGGGCGTGATCCCGGCGTTATGGGATCGAGCCCCACATCAGGCTCCTCTGCTATGAGCCTGCTTCTTCCTCTCCCACTCCCCCTGCTTGTGTTCCCTCTCTCGCTGGCTGTCTCTATCTCTGTCGAATAAATAAATAAAATCTTTAAAAAAAAATAAATTAATTAATTAAAAAACTCTGTTAAGTATTTAACGCAGGCTCTGGCTCATCACAGCTGCTCACTAAACGTGTTCTTCCTTTCTTCCTCTGCCTTGGAGTTGGAGTTCCCCTCTTCCAGGTTGTGAAATGGGTGTGAAATGGGCTGGGACAAAGATCTTGTGACTGGAGGTCAAAAGGCTTCTCACCTCCATTATTCACCCCCTCAAAGGAGTTCCCTGCCTCAGGGCTTTGCACCTTGCAAAGGTGGAACCAGCCTGCATGGGTCCAGAGACAGCCGATGGGGCTACCAACCCTCCCTCTGTTTCTGACTCCTAAAAGTCTGCGAAACAATGAGGCTGCGGACGGTTTGGAGTCCTAACCAAAACACACGCACAGTAGAAATCAGTGACTAGAAATTTATGGTGCCACAACACTGAAGCAGGGCTTTTGGCTGGGCCCCCCTCCTTTTAAGACCTCAGTGAAATTATGAAACCAGGGGGGCAGGTTTCAGTCCCCTGAAGACTCGCTGTGCGGTCCTCGGGCAGTTTGGCTGCAGCTCTGGCCGGCGGCAGGTACCGAATGTTGAACATCACATATCAGATCCCAGCACTGAGCTGCGGGGAGGAGCCCTGGATCCAAAATCCGGGGCTGGGGTCCATTCCCAGCCCTGCTGCTGACCAGCTGTGTGTCCTTGGACAAGTCACTCGCTCTCCAAGCCTGGGTCTCCACACCTATAAAATACAAAGGTTGGACTAGGTGATTTCCAAGAGGCCTCAAACTCAGGTAGGGGAGGGGTACCTTAGCCATTAAAAGAACCCTTACAATTACCCAGACATCAGTTCAAATCCTTGGCTTCCACTGTGTGACCCCCCGGCAAGTTGTTTAACCTCTATATGCCTCAGTTTCCCGATCTGTAAACTGGGGACAGTCCTAGTGTAAGGTTGCTGTGAAGATAAAAAAGAGAATCCACGCGTGTTTGTAACACAATACCTTGCCCGTAATAAGTTCTCAATAAATGTTAGATACTGTTATTGTTCATGAATAAGGATTTTAAAAAAATAGTTTTGAAAGCACAGCTGCATTAATCATGTTGACTTCTGGGGCCCTCCAGGTCAGAATCCACAGGTTTCTGGAATGGCAAGAGAGGAGCAGATACCAGCTCCTACAACGAAGGCAGCGCTTCCCTTCAACTCACAAGTTCCCTTTTTCAGCGGGGTTGGGGGCAGGGTGGGGGGAGGTGCTCCTTTCAAGACAATAATCATGAAAGCCAGGCTTAGGAGAAGAAAATGATTTTATAAATGTTTTTAGCCCGAAGGATTTGACCTTTAACCTTACAGTAAGCCCTGCTAGAGAGAACTCAAGGTAAGGCACGGAGCAGTATTCCTCCAACCTCGCCAGGAGAGAAGTAAACAAGAATTCCTGGGTGCTCCCCCCAGTGGACTTGATCAGACTCTCCAGTATAGAAGCCTCAGAATGGGCATTTTATTTTAAGTTTTGTTTTTTTTTAAGATTTTATTTATTTCTTTGTCAGAGAGTATACAAGCGGGGGGGGGGGCGGGGGGGGGCAGACAGAGGGAGAGGGAGAAGCAGACTCCCAGCTGAGCAAGGAGCCCAATGCGGGACTTGATCCCAGGACCCTGGAGATCATGACCTGAGCCGAAGGCAGATGCTTAACCGACTGAGCCACCCAGGCGCCCCTGAATGGACATTTTAAACCAGCGTCCAAGTAACTGCTTCTTGTCAGGGAAGCTTAGGAACCCCTGGCAGAGAGGCTGTGTCCGCCCCTCGTGCCCTGTTGCATTGTGGGGAGGAGAAGGAAAAGGGGCAGGGAAGCAGTAGGCTTTCTGTGTGCCGAATGACGCTTCCCCAAGGGGACACGGGGGGGGGCAGGGTGGGAAGGGCCTCTATTAATGAGGCGACTGAATATTGACCTGTTAGGNGGGCAGGGTGGGGGTGGGCAGGAGGGGAGAAGGGCCTCTATTAATGAGGCGACTGAATATTGACCTGTTAGGAGCAGTTTAATGGGAACAGACCAAGACGCCTAACTGGCAAGCTGTCCCCTAACTTTCTGGCTCCCATTCCCTGAGGTGGCGCACACCAGGTAGATTAAATCAGTAACAGGAAAAGAAAGAACACATCTGAGTGCTTACACACCTTCTTTGCACCCGAGTGTCCCGTCAGGGAATCATCGCTCTTGTTACAACTCAACACCGTCATCAAAATGTCTCATCATTGTCATCCAGAAGTTTTCATCCATCGGTCAGTGTCTCGGGCTTTGAAGCCTATGGGTCTGGGGTCACTCGGGAACTAAGCCAGTTTTGGGCCCCTTTATGTCCGGGAAGCTGCCCTTGGCCCTCAGGGCAGAAACCAGAATGCACTCCTCCAGTCTGGCTGGGAGACAGGGAGGGGTGCAGGCGGCTGGGAATGAAATCTTCCCCGAGGGATCGCAGGGCCACCAAACGGAGGGGTGAGGCCGCGCAGATGGATTCTGAAATTCCCAGATCATCGTGCTTCCCTGGCCTTGGCATTCTGGGTTTCCCCTCTGGTCCTACTTCTCCTGGACTGAATGGTGCGTGTCCCTGGGGCTCTACACTAGTTGAGGGGGATTTCCTTTGTTTCTTTTTGCTTTTTCTAGTCATTTCTCACTCTGCCCTGGTTCAGATGCAAAACTCTGAAATTCTGGACATCCAATCTGTTTGAGTGCTAATTATGGACATAAGAACTATAAGAATTCAGATTTGAATCATCATCAATACCGTTTTTAAGTTTAAAAAAAATTGTGGGAAAATAAATGTAACGTAAAATTGACCATTTGAAGCCCTTGAGTGTACAACTCAGTGGTATTTAGTGCATTCACGGTGTTTTGCAACCATCACCTCTGCCTAGTTCCAGAACATTTTCATCACCTCAGAGGGAAACCTCGTCCCCATTAAGCAGGCACTTTCCACTTCTCCCTCGCCCGGCCCCTGGCAACCACTAAGCTTTCTCTCTCTGTAGATTTGCCTATTGTGGATATTTCACATAAATGGAGCGATAGAATATGTGGCCTTTAGTGTCTGGCTTCTTTCACTGAGGATGATGTGGTTGCTCTTGCTTTTGTTTTTTTAAGATTGATTTATTTGAGAGAGCGCGGGGGAGCGCACATGATCCTACTTCATGAGTGGGGGGAGGGGCAGGAGAGAATCTTCCAGCAGGCTCCCTGCTGAGCACAGACCCTGAGATCATGACCTGAGCGGAAACCAAGAGTCTGGACGCTCAGCTGACTGAGCCCCCAGGTGCCCGGAGCATAACGTTTTCGAGGTTCATGCACGTTGTCATGTATCAGTACTTTGCTCCTTCCTGAGATTGAACAGCACTCCATGATATTGATAAGCCGCATTTTGCGTATCCATTCATCAGCGGACATCCTTTACACCTTTAAAGTGCTTTTATGTACATTATGTCACCTGATCCTCGCGAGAACTCTGGGCCGTGGTCAGGGCAGGTACTATTCATCATAATTATGATCCTCCCCATTTTGCAGATAAAGAGACTGAGGCTCATAAAGGTGGAATTATTTGCCCAAGATCCCATAGCTGGTTAATGACAGACCCAGAATCAGAACTCAGGTCTTGGGCCCCTGGGTGGCTCCGTCGGTTAAGTGACTGCCTTTGGCTCATGTCAGGATCCCAGGGTCCTGGCATTGAGCCCCCCATCGAGCTCCCTGCTCAGCGGGGGATCCTGCTTCTCCCTCTGCCTGCTGCTCCCCCTGCTTGTGTGCTCTCTCTCTGTCTCTCATGAATAAATTTAATGAAACTAAAAAAAAAAAAAAAAAAAAACCCAGGTCTCTTGAGTTTGGATGACCACAGTCTTTGCTGGTCAGTGTGCTTTATAATCTCTAGTAGTGTCCTTCCACCAAGAAGATTCTGAGGGACAGGTGCTCACTATGGCAAGGCAGTTTAGGGCCAGTGAGGGGCCACCCTTTGGACAGGCCTCATTTTAGACCTAATTCTGTCCATTGTCAAAGTCCGTCACTGCCTACAAGGCCTGATCTTGCCAGGCCTCTGCTCAGAGGAGGTCCTCCTTGAAGACCCCTGTTCTGTCTCTGCCGGAAACATCCTGGATGCCACTAGAGCCTACAGCCCAGGAAGGGCAGGGACTGGGTCTCGGTGCACTCTACGCCCAGCACCAAGCCTAGCAGTCGAGGCTCCCTAAACACTGGCCAACTAAGATATGTGAAGGGTCCAAAGGTGCCCCGATTTGTGTTCTCTCTGCCCCCAGCAACAGGTCATCGGGAGCAATCTCCCACCATCCAGAGCAACCCCTGGGGCCTTGTGACTTGGAATGAGTAATAAGCAGTCAGGGAGCTTCAGCTTCTTAGCACAAACCAGCAGGACTTTGGGGCATGGACTCCCACTCCGCAGCAGTGAGGGTTCCATTCCTGCTAGAGTAACAACCAAACCACAAATGAAGAGTTTGGAAAACTGAACAAAACAACAAAAATGACTCATAATCTTACTACCCTAACGCAACTGTTATTCTGAAGAACTCCCTTCCACCAGATCCCTCCCTTCCTCCCTCCCTCCCTCCCTCCCTTCGTTCCTTCCATCTGTCATGAAAGTAATACAAAATATCATAATGCTTTAAAAATTACCTAATATCTCAGGACAACCGCTGTAACATTTTGCATATTTCCGTCCAGTCTTTGTCAACCTTGTTTTCGTCACTGAGATTATATAGAATATACATTTCTCTCAGTATGTACGTATTTCCTTTTGTCACAGGTTTTTTTTCTAATAATAAAAGCAATGTGTGTTTATTATAGAACGTTGTGGGGGAAATTACAAAAAAGGAAGGAAATAAAATTTGCCCAGACTGTTCCTTCCACAGATAGAAATTTTAACATGCATTTATTTTACATATTTATAATCCTACTGAATGCAGGGTTTTTTTTAGCTTTTTTCCCACCTATCCTATAACCATTTTTCCATGTTGCCTCATAGTCTTTATAATTAATGTTATTTTATTTTGATTTTTAACAGGTCACATATTTACGTGGTACAATATTCAAAAGATTCAAAGGCAGGGGGGCACCTGGGGGGCTCAGCTGGTTGAGCAACTGACTCTTGGTTTCGGCTCAGGTCATGATCTCAGGGTCCTGAGATCAAGCCCCACGTGGGGTGCTCAGCGCAGAGTCTGTTGAGGTTCTCTCCCTCCCCCTCTGCTTCTCCCCCCACTAATGTGCATGTGCGCACGAGTGTTTTTTCTCTCTCTCGCTCTCTTTCTCTCTAAAATAAATAAATAAAGTGGCACCTGGGTGGCGCAGTTAATTGTCTGCCTTTGGCTCTGGTCATGATCCCAGGGTCCTGGCATCGAGCCCCACATAGGGCTCCCTGCTCAGCGGGCAGTCTGCTTCTCCCTCTCCTTTTGCCCCTCCCCTAACTTGTGCACTCTCTCTCTCTCAAATAAATACAAATAAAATCTTAAAAAAAAAGATTCAAAGGCTAGTCAGTGGAAAGCTCTCTTCCCACCTTGTTCCCCACTTGCCCATTTTCCCTCCCATGGTGCTCACTGTTACCTGTTTCCTGTGACTCCTCCCTGAGGACCTTGTATCGAAACAAATATGCGTATATTTAGATGCATGCTTTCCCCATCACTCCAGCTTTTACACTAAATGAACTACTACACTCTTTCTCAATTTCCTTTTTTTTTTTTTTTTTTTTTTTTTTAAAGATTTTTATTGATTTATTTGACAGAGATAGAGACAGTCCGCGAGAGGGGAACACAAGCAGGGGGAGTGGGAGAGGAAGAAGCAGGCTCTCAGCAGAGGAGCCTGACGTGGGGCTCGATCCCGGAACGCCGGGATCACGCCCTGAGCCGAAGGCAGACGCCCAACCGCTGTGCCACCCAGGCGCCCCTCAATTTCCTTTTTAAGGCAACAGTATGTCTTAGAGGTCTTCCTATTTATATCAGAGAGAGCTGCTTCAGGGCGCCTGGCTGGCTCAATCTGCAGAGCGTGCGACTCTCGATTTCGGGGTTGTGAGTGTGGGCCCCACACTGGGTGCGGAGCTTACTTGAAGGTAAAGAGAGCTGCTTTATTCTTTGTTTCCTGCACTGCACGGCGTTCTGCTCCGTGTGGATATAGCATAATGCATCGAAGAGGCCCCAGAGATGGACAGTTAGGCTGTTACCCTTCTGGTGCAAGCAATCCTGCAGCGATGGACACATTTACACACACACACACACACACACACACACACACACACATAATTTCACGTGTGCGAGCATCCATCTATCCAATAAACTCGGAGCAGCGGACCTGCTGGGCCCGAAAGTGAATGCATGTGTAATTTCGAAAGCTGTGGCCAAAATGCGCCCTGTAGGCAGCAGCAACACAGGACTTAACCCTGGGTCTGGCCTTAATTACTTTCCCTATCCTCTGTTATCCCTAAATAACAGAGTTAGGACCAACTTCAGGCAGAAACCAACTTCCCTTCAGGGCGCTCAAAGGTAATCTGCAATACACTGAGGTCCTGCTAGATGTTGGGCACTTGCAGGTGCTGAGTTACAGAGATTACGGAGATGTGCTGGTTACGGAGACTGGGTGCGGGGCCGGTGGAGCTGGTCTGGGAGGGAGTGGGGGCTGGGCGGGCTGGGGTGGGGGAAGGAGGAAGGGATATGTAAGAAGAGACCCTGGCCCTACCCAGAGGACCCTAAACTCCCACAGTGGGGAGCTGGGTCTGGTTTTGCTCTCCTTATCCCAGCGCTCTGCTGAGCACAGGGTAGGTAGCTGGCGCCCAGTACACAGTGAGTGGATAAACGTTCAAGTAATTGAAGGTCTGGTGTGGAGGAAGTGGGGGGAGGCATGGGAACCAGGGGTCGTGGTCAGAGCAGCTTTCACAGAGGAGGAACATTTGAGGGCCACTTTTTTGAGAATTAATTTCACCAAGTGAAAGTCCAAGCCGGACACTCACAAAGGACAGCTGGGCAGGTGGCATGACAGGGCGTACGTGCGTGCGTGTGTGTGTGTGTGTGTGTGTGTGTGTCTGTGTATTGGGGGGGTGAGAGCAACGATCTGGGGGCAGATCTGAGCAGGTATGGTTTGGGGGTCCCTCTGATCCGCCCTGGGCCATGGACCTCTCCAAAACAAGGCAGAGGGTCCGTGCACTGAGACAGAGGAGAAAGGGGAACGGCCACGAGGACCGCCAGAGAGAAGTTCCCCATTCCCCGACTCGGGCGCAGAATGCAGCTGCGTGCGGAATAACCACGCTCTCGGCCCCGCCCCAGACTGGAGTACACCCTGTGGGGGCCCTAGCCCACGCCCTGCTGGTGTGGGCTGCAGAAAAGATGCCTGCCCCCTGTCCCACCAAAGATTCCAAACCCCGGGGGCCGGTCTGACAGTTCAGAAGCTGTATCCCCAGGTACACAGGTGCGCATTTCTCCGTTTAGAGAGGAAACCAGGCTGGTTTCAGCTCCTCTAGTTCATTTCCGAGAATTTTAGAAAGACGGAACAGTGATTCTTACAGAAAATCAAGCAGTAACCCACATGCCCATTTTACGGATGAGAAAACTGAGGTCTGGAGAGGCGAGGCGGACTGCGCCCGCGCACACAGAGTTCGAGGCAGAGCTGTAGCGCTGACTCCGCACCCAGCGCAGTCTGCTCGGAACCAGGGGATGCAGGCCGGGATGGTGACCTAGATGTGGCTCTGGGGCCAGAGAGGGGAGACCGGTGCCAGAGCCGGAGGCCGGGTCAGCGCTGGGGCAGGGCTGGGGTCAGCTACCCACACTCGTCCCAGTTGCTGGGCTATAAATCCTCCAGGAATTCCAGATATTCTACTCATGTCCAAGTTTTCTGCTTGGAAGCAGGTTTGCCAACATGGGTTTCAGAAGGTGTCGGCGCAGGGGAGAGAGGTGCACTGTGGAGAAAAGTGGCCTGGCTGAGGGCGGCGGGAGGTGGCCAGACCATCAGGCTCGTGGGACTGCCTGGGCAGGGGGTTCTGTCCCAGCCCTGCCCTCCTGGGAGCGCAGGATGGCCTCTGCAGTGACTCAGGACTTGCAGGCAATGTCCCTGGGAACCCAGCCAGAGTGGGGAGGGCCAGACCCCTGTGTTTCCTAGACACAGGGTAGGAGGCTACTTCTCCTGGCCTCTGGGGACATTGACTCACCTTTGGAAACTGCTTTGAGAGTTTACCAGAATTTGGCTTTATCTGTATAAAATCTTTGAGAGAGTCTTCCCTGGGGAAGACTGCAAAATACCTTTCTGGATACCCCTGAGCCCCTGGCCTACCCCTAGCCAGGGATTCCCAAGGGATGGGGGGCATGTACATTCCTTTCTTCTGAGATAGTAGGAAAAGAAACAATTTGCCTACTAGAGCAGACAGACCTGAATGAAATGATAAAATAAACTGCCTCTTACCTCAATGGGTGTGTACTTTAATGTTCTCTGGTTCCTGGTAATCCTCACAGCACACCGGGGAATAGGTTTTATAAGATCGGGAAACTGAGGCCCAGGGCTATCATGTCACTTGTTCCAGAACACAGACAGGAAAGAACCCAAGGGAAGCCCAACGCCAGGCCTCCGTAGCTATTGGCCTGGACAAAGAGACTCTGCCCATTCAGGCCCTCCCCTGAGGGCCCAGGCCCCATCCCTACCCCACCCCACCCCAAGCCACCCCTGGACATTTGACTGGCTTTTTTTTTTCTTTTAAAGATTTTATTTATTTATTTGACAGAGAGAGAGACAGCCAGCGAGAGAGGGAACACAAGCAGGGGGAGTGGGAGAGGAAGAAGCAGGCTCATAGCAGAGGAGCCTGATGTGGGGCTCGATCCCACAACGCCGGGATCACGCCCTGAGCCAAAGGCAGACGCTTAACCGCTGTGCCACCCAGGCGCCCCTTGACTGGCTTTTCAACCATCAACTTGCTTGGAGAAAAATTGAAGAACACTGGTAGGTCAGGGTTTTTTCAGACTTTGTGGGTTGTAACTCACAGCAAGAAACACGTTTAACCCCACGATGGAACACAAAGGACACGAGGCACCCAAAGGTAAAAGCACTTAGAATAATTAGTAGTGACTTCATTTGTCTATTTACAAATATGGAAAACCAAATACAAGTCTCATGAAATGATGCCTCCCCTTACTGCGGGAGCAGCACTCCGGCACCCCCTGTTCTCTGCTGTCCAGTGTCATTATTTTTGAAAAGTGCTCAAGGGATTCACAGCATCAATTCCCTGACCTGAAGTTTGAATGGCATCGGGGTGGTCCCCCCATCCCTGCCTGCAGGTGAGCAAGGTGGGCAGTGGGGACAGAGTCCAGGTATGTACACTCTGTGCCTGGCATTGAACCATGCCCTGAGGAGCCGGGGAGGACACCTCTGCCTGGATCACACCTCCGTTTGTGCATAAGCCGAGAAACAAGATCCCACACAGAAAACACGGCTGACGCAAGGTAACGGCGGAGAGATCAGTGCCTCTTAAAGACTGTATTAGTCTTGAAGTTTCCTACAGCTGTCAGCACAGAACCCCGGACCGTGGTTTAAACGAGTTTACCTTCAGGGCATCTGGGTGGCGCAGGCGGTTAAGCCTACAATTCTTGGTTTCGGCTCAGGCCCTGATCTCAGGGTCATGAGATCGAGCCCCACGTTGGGCTCTGGACTCAGCGTGGAGTCTGCTTAAGACTCTCTCTCCCTCTGCCCCTGCCCCACTCTCTCCCTCAAATAAAAATCAATCAATTAATTAATTAATTAAGCAAGTTGACTTTCTCACAGTTCTGGAGGCTGCAAGGCCAAGATCAAGGTGCCAGAAGGCTTGATTTCTCTGGAGGCCTCTCCTGGGCTTGCAGACAGCTGCCTTCTTGCCACCTCTTCACATGGTTGTTCCTCTGTGCATTCCTGCTGCTGGTGTCTGTCTGCGTGTCCTAATCCCCCCTGTTCATGAGGACACCAGTGAGACTGGATTAGGGCCCACCCGAAAGGCCTCATTTTGACTTTATTACCTCTTTAAGAACCTCTTTCCAAATACAGTCACATGTTAAGCGGCTGGGGGTTAGGGCTTTGGCATATGAAGGGGGCATGGGGTGGGCACAATTCTGGCAATAACAAGGACCAACTCTGTGTTCGGCACATTAACTCATGCAGTCTCACCCCAGCCTGGGCGCTGTTTTAAAGATGGGGAGCTGGGGGCGCCTGGGTGGCTCAGCCAGTGAAGCATCTGCCTTCGGCTCGAGTCATGATCTCAAGGTCCTGGGATTGAGTCTCGCATCGGGCTCCCTGCTCAGCTGGGAGCCTGCTTCTCCCTCTGCGTCTGCTGCTCCCCTTGCTTGTGCTCTCTTGCTCAAGCTCTCTCTCTCAAAAAAATAAATAAAATGTTTAAAATATATGTATCCGTATAATTCATTTAATTGTGGATATATATCCTGCATTCTCAACAGCAGTGTCCCTTTGGTGGGGACAGGAACAATCTTATTCTTCTTACGTAAATGGTGCAGATACACAGTCAATGCATAAACAGACATACAGCATGTCTGTGACATTAAATTTTTATGGGGAGGGTAGTAGGAAAGTAGGAGGGAAATGTCTGAAAAGGCTGTTTAGTTGGCGATAATGAGCAAAAGGTTGAGAAACACTGGTTTACATAATTTAATCTTCTCTGATGGCTGTGCTTAACCATCAGCTCAGAGAATTCCTGAATATTTAACAATCGACTGTTGCAAATCTGTGTGAGTGGGCTCCAGCACGCCGCGCTTGGGGTGAGGCCGGCGGAGAGAGAAGGAAGCCCCTTCGGCCACCCAAGCAATACAGCAGGCTGGTAAGAAAGACAGTTTCGGGTGTTTGGGGGACAAAGAGAGTCTCTGGGCCCCCACAGATCAACGGGGGCTGCCCTTCTGTCAGCGACTGAGTCTCTGCCCAAGCCCAGGGTCCTGGCCCATGGCAGGTCATCGGGTGGCTCCCCCATCCTCCAGGAGCCCCAGGGCCTGGTCTGTGCGGCAGACGGGTGGTGGCGTCCTGCAGGGCCCCCAACCCAACAAGGCCGAGCAAGGATTTGTGCGCACACCCACGCCCGTGCCCTGAAGGGAGGCTAGGAGAACTCAGATCATCTTTGCTCGGTGCCTCTGCGCCAGTGGTTCTGGTGGAAGCCCTACCCCAGGCAGGCAAGGCGAGTCAGGAAGGGAGGGGCTTGTGTTCCCATTGGGAGCCAGTGGGGCGCATTCCATGATGTGCCTTCTCATCAGATATTCCCGGCCATGAGGATGACACAGGCTTCAATTAGTCTCCGTGAGGCTGGGCCCATGGAAACTTGGACGGCTTTGGGCAACTTTCAGTGCTGTCTGGGGTGGGGGAGGAGGGTGGTTGGGGCCCCAGGCCCACAGATCCCAGCTGATGCCAGCTTGGGGCCCCGAGCTTTTTTTTTTTTTTTTTTTTTTTTTTTTTTTTTTTTTTTTTTTTTTTTTTTTTTTTTTTTTTTTTTTTTTTTTTGTGTGGGGGTGGGAGGAGCATTGACAGTGTTTGCTCTAATTGCTTCAGGGGAACCAGTCCAGAGTCTGCCAAAGGCACTTTGTTTTCTATAAACAGGGCAGAGAGAGGACACGGGGGACAGGAAGTGGTGGCTCCCTCTTCTCTCTTCTGTCTGTCCCCCTTTCTGACCCATTAGGAGCCTAAGGTCTTGCCTGCTCATCCCAGAGCCTCTGGATCCTGCATGAAACCTCCACGTGGCTTCTCAGAATCTCATTCTGCAAAGGCCTCCAGCTGCCTCCCGAAAGGGTCAGGCTGAGAAGCGGCCCCAAGCTCCAACTTCCCTCTCCAGCCTTGCCTTTCCCTTTCCCTGCCCTGTAAAATGGGCTTAATCATTGCCTCCCCACCCAGTCAAGGAGTGGGAGTTAATTGGTGTGAGCTGAGCACTCCAAGACACCCAGTGGAGGCTCTGGTGGCTGTGGGAGGGGGCCATCGTGGCCCATGCAAGCCCCCAGCTGCCCAAGGCTTCTTTTTACAGAGGCCATTTATATGGTGCCCCCATTCACTCACTCTTCAAAGACTCACTGGGACTTGCCCCACTCCCGATCCAACAGCACTGTCCCTGTTGGTCCCTTGACCAGCTCCCAGCTTGAGAGCTTTTTCAGGCCTCCCTCCAGAGGCCCCTGAGGCCAGCCTGTTACTTGAAGCTGAGGGAAGCTGGTACCCACACGACTAGGTGATTACCAGCCTCTGGCATGATCCAGGAAGGGTTGGCCATAGGGGTGGAGGGGTGGAGGTTCCAACAGGTAGGCTCCATGCCTGGGAGTGCTCGCCAAGGTCAGCTGGTCAGAGTTCAGGGGCAGGACTTACAGTCCTCATACTCACATGCACCCCCCACTTCAGAGCCTTTGCACATTCTGTTCCCTCTGCCTGGAACTCTCTTCTTTCTTTTCTTCATCTGATTAACTCCCACTCATCTTTTCTGCCCCAGCCCAACCATCACATTCTCCAGGAAGCAGCCTTCTTTATTTTTTTTTAAGATTTTATTTATTTATTTGCCAGAGAGAGAGAGCACGAGCAGGGCAGAGGGAGAGGGACAAGCAGACTCCCTGCTGAGCAGGAAGCCCAAGCAGGGCTCGATGCCATGATCCCGGGATCAGGACCTGAGCAGAAGGCAGATGTGTAACCGACTGAGCCACCCAGGTGCCCCAGGAAGTAGCTTTCCCACTTCCACGTTTATAACGAACCTCTGCGATGACAGTTTTCATAGCAAAGGGAACTGTGTGTTGGAGCTAACTTTTTTGGGCGTGCTAATTGAATTAATACCTGTGTGTCCACTAGAAGCTTCCAAGAGCAGGTAGAATGTCTGTTTTGGCTCACCATTACACCCCCGTCTAAAGACTTATTGAGTTGAATGGATGAAATGAGTTACCACCTCCAGGAGGCGCTCCCCATGTGGCGTTCTCTGCCTGTGCAGCGGTCAGCTGTGCACAGGTCTGGCTCTCTAGGACTCAAGGCCATGGGGTGACTTGGCGAAGAATGCGGGTAGCCGAAGGACACTGATGGGTTCATATTCAGGCTGTGCCGCTCACTAGCTCAATAATCACCTTCAGCGAGGTACAAAATGGCGCTGTGCCTCAGTGTCCCCATCTGTAAAATGCGGGTAATAGTAAAGGCATGACCGCACGTGAGATGCTTAGAGCAGGGTCGGGCCAGAAGGTGCTCCGGTGAACGTGGGTGTTCTTACAATTACTCTATGTTACTGTTCTCGGGCACCCAGTCCCCAGAGCCATGGGGCGTGATAGGTGTTCAGTAAAGGTTCCTTGGTTGAACCAGCAACGTTTGCAATGGGTTCTGGAAAGAAGCAAACTGAGAGACGAGAGTGAACCTGAGGTGAGGAGGGAGGGTCACAAAAGTAGAGAGAAGTTAGGCAACCAGAAACCTCCCCTGACCCGAGCAAGGCTTTTTTCCACCTGACAGCTGCAGTTCATGCCAAGAGGAGCAATTAATTCCAGTTCGGCTTTTCCTCCATACTTGCAGAACCAGCCCCACGGTTTCCCCTGGTTTCCCCTCGGGGACACCAGCACCACCAGCTGGCATCCCCTCCCCAAATGTCTGTCTGACTTTCAGCTCTGCCAAGGGTCCTCCAGTCCTCTGAGCGTCTAAGTCTGAAACATTGCAAATTTTTCTTTGTTCCTCCAGCCCTAAGGAAACCCTACATACTGCTTCTTCTGCTTGGGACTCTGGGACCCTCCGGCAGTCTCTCTGTCTTTTCAATCCTTCAGCACCTAATTAATAATTCTTCATATTGGGTTCTCTCTGGGAAAATGACTGGTGGGTTCTCTGTCTGCTGGATGGACCCTGACTGAGAAACTCATGCATCCTTGAACCCGAGGCTCAGAGTGAGACAGTTAGAAGCAGGAGACCGCCCCCCAGACCCTGCCTTGCACCTTGCTTCGGCTCTAAGGGGAAACAGCCCTTTTCAGGAATCCTGTGGACCCGAGAGGGATATCTAATCAGCCCTGGAAAAACTGGGCCAACAGTTAAACCACAGAAACAAAAGAGCTGCAGCTCCACACAGAACCGCCTGCTTGGGCAAAAGCCAAGGCAAACAGTTGTGGCGCTCTGGGCCCCAGCAGGGCTGCAGGCTTCCTGGGCCGGCATGGAGTCATCTCAAGAAGGAGGGGCTGGGCCCCCAGAGTCTCTCCTTCCCGGACTCCTCCAAGTCTTCCCTCATGCCCTCCCGGCTTTTCTGGGACAGGCTGCCCTGTCATTCTACTCTAGAACCTTCTGGTAAAATGCGGAGCCTCCCGGGCTCACCTTCCTGGTGCGGTGCATGTCAAAGGCAGACAAGTCCGCATGTGGGGCTTCTAAGAATACTGATGCGAGAGACCCACCCCAGAGATTCTGGTCTGGCGCAACCCTGGTGTTTATTAAAGCTCCCAAGTGATTCAACCGTGCCGCCAGGATTGAAATGCACTGAGTTAAAAGAATGTATTAGGACGGCAGTTCTCAAATGTGAGAGTGCATCAGAATTACCTGGAGGACTTGTGAAACCGGAGGCTGCCTGGCCTCCCGCCCAGGGCTCAGTTGGTCGGGGGCAGGGCCCGAGAATATGCATTTCTTACAAGATCCTGGTCTGGGGACCACACTCGGAGAAGCCCTAGCTCTGGAGTTGGACAGCTCAGGTTCAAATCCCAGCTCTGCCGTTAGCTATCCACCTGAGACGGTTCAATGAGGCCTGGAAGACCACTTTCGCACGACAAAGAGCCTCTGGCAGTCCCTGCACGTAATGGCGTTGAATGGACGTTGCCGTCACTACGACGGCACGATGATTAGTCGGCAAGGCTACAGAAATCTTGAGCGATAGATAGCGTGTTCCTTTGAAGCATCATTTTAATCAGAGCCTCGGCTTCCCCATCTGTAAAATGGGGATAATGATACCCTGGCACAGCCCATTTTAAGGTAGTGGAAGGATCAAAGGCGTTCCCTGATGTACTATAAAGGCCGGTAGGAGAGGTTTATTAGCAAGGGGTCAGGCAGGCACAGCCCTCAACTGGAGCTCAGCGAGGACGTCTGAACCGTGTTCACACGCTGGGGCGGGAGGCATTCCCGAGCCTCCTCCAGCTGCCCGCCTGCCTGCCTGCCACCCTCGGGCGTTTGGCATGCCTGGGTCGGGGAGTGGCTGGTTGGCTCTTCAGACATCTAAGGGGGAGAGATAGGCGGGAGGGGTACAGCCACCCCCACCTCACCAGTATTTCTGTTAAGGAAAGGAATGTGGCGAGAGAGCCCAAAGCTGTGCCATCAAAGATTCCCTCCCCAGGCCCTCGCCGCACGGTGGCCACCCAGGTGTCCTCGCTCCTTGATCCTTCCCTCTCCTTCCTGTCTGCGCCCCCCGCCTCCGCCGTGCGCCTCCGCCCACAGGCTCCAGGGCCAGGAGATGGGCTAGAGCTGCCCTCCCAGGAAAGCTGAGGGGGAGGCAGGAAACGGCTCTTCTGCTGGGTCAGGAACTCATTTACTTGGCTCCATCCCTTTTCAGTTCAATTCACAGACCACCGCTGCATGGCACGTCTGTTAGCATAAGGCTAACGGCTTGTTCATATTCGTGCTTTCTGGGGGCGCCTGGGGGACTGAATCAGTGAAGCGACCGACTCTTGATTTCGACTTAGGTCATGATCTTGGGGTTGTGAGATCGAGCCCCACGTGGGGCTCCCCGATGTGTGCAGAGCCTGCTTAAGATTTTTTCTCTCTCTCTCTCCCTAACCCTCTGCCCCTCCCCCGGCCTCTCTCTCTTTCTCACTCTCCCTCTCTAAAAAATAAATAAATAAATAAATAAATAAATAAATAAATAAATATTCATCCTTTCTGAATTAAAAAAAAAAAAAAAGACAAATTTGGAAGGAATGTCCTCACAGGGGCTCAGTTGGAAAGACCCGGGAGCCCCTGCAGTGAGGATGTGAGAAGTGAGTGACCCCCACACTGCTGGCTGGGAGGGGCGCTCGGACCTGACTTTACTCAGAGGCAGTTTGGCAGAACAGGTCAAAAGCCTGAAACTGGGTACTCTCTGACCGGGGTTCTGGTCGAGGAACCACAAAATCATCAGCCTAATTTGAGTCTTGGCTCCAATGGTGAGTAACCCTGGGCATGTGACGGCTTCATCCCTAAAATGAGAGTTAATAATTGGATCCCATCCCCCAGGGTTGAGGAAGAAATGAGAAAATGCCTTGCATTCAGGAAGTGCTCAAAAATGTTAGTATCTTGGTTGGGGTCCCCGCAGATGCAGACCCCAAAACAAGGATTTGGAAGGGGAGCCCAGGAGGCTCGTGGGGCCGTGGGGCCGTGAGACGGGGAGGGAAGGAAGCCCACACAGGGGGCATTTACCAAGCTCTGCACGGAATGAGCTGCGTGCTTGAGAAAACGCCTGGACGTAGAGTCAGGAAGACGAGGGGTACCTGGGCATCTCTTCCTTTAAGTCTGGCTTATAAAATGCTCAGGACTGTCTGCCTCCGCAATTCATTTACGTGAGAGGAGAACAAAGCTTTCTCTGATTTAAACCACTTATTTTACTTTTCTGTTACACACAGCTGAGTTTCACCCTTACCTGAAGCTGGACGCCAGAGGCTGTCCCATCGGGAAGTTGTCCAATGGACCCAGCAAGACCCAATGGCCCAGGCAGGTGCTGCAGTGCCAGCATCACACCAGGGAAAAGATCTCACCAAGGGACCCTATTCACCCCACCTGCGCTCTTGGAGCCTAATTATGCAGTGAAAAGAAAAGTCCTTCTAGGCGGGGGTTCACCCCATTTATCTGGCACCTCCCCAAGCATGTGCTCCCCACCCCAGCCCTTCCTACGCTCTTCCTCACCCCTGATGTGTTCTGCGCACCCCTGTCCTTGGTATGTCCCCTGTCAGGCCGCAGCTAGTGCATCTGACCCTCGGATTGGTGTTACTGGGTTAATGTGTCACCCTCCCAAGGAGCAGATGTGCATTTTCGATGGGGGCCAGAGGAAGACGGGGCCGTGTGCCCAGAGCTGAATGACGTGAAAATCACCAGCAGACCAAGAGGCCGCCCTGCTGCTGGTCTCACTTCCCTGTTCCCTGCTGTTTCCTCCTTCATCCCGTCCCCTCCCTTGGCGCAGCTGGCCTTGGCCACAGCTCCTGCCTCCGCCAATGCCAGGTCCCCACCCTCCACCGCCATTTGGCCTGACCTGCCATACTGAAAGCGAAAGGAGGGGTTGGAACAGAAAGGAAAATAATAAAACCACTGAAAGAGCAGAAACAGCTGGCAGAATATTGGAAAAATTCCCGGGCGGGAATCCCCAGCCCTCCAGGGCCCTGCCAGGCTGAGGACATTCTTAAAGGGCAATCCTAAAATTCGTTCTTGACACCGTTGCCCCCTCAAAGGGGAACCTGAGGGCTGCCCCCCCACCCCAGAGGGGGTATGTGTGTGATGTTGGCCCTGTGTTTTGGGGGTCCGAGCCAAGTTCGGCTGGGAAGGAGAAGATAGGGGTAAGGGGGACACGGAGAGGGCAGGGACCCTGGTGGGAAGGTTAGCCTGAGGGTATAAACCCATCTGGGATTTCGGGGGATGGGCCTTTCCCTGGGGCAGAAGACAGCGAGGGGCCAAGAGGGAGCCCTCGCAGGTGTGGGGAGGGGTGCAGTAGAGGCGGCAGCTGGGCCCCCGGAAAGCCAGAAAATAAAGCCTGCTGCTCTCACGGAAGACACACGGGAACCCTGCAGCAGCTCAGGAAGCCTGAACGAAAGCTAGAAGAGGCTGGAACGGGGAGCTGACTTCTGCTTCTGGGAGTCCAGAGCGGGCAGGGCAGGGGTGGGCAAGCAGCGAGACAAGAGCAGGGGGGCTACCGCCCACGGAAGCTGGGTCCCAGCATGCACAGGACCAGCAGGCTACCCAATGAGGGTCTGGGCTCCGGCTTCTGACTAAGAACTGTGAGGGGTCCTGCAGGGCGGGGCTGGGGGGCGGGAGTGGGTCTGCGGCTCGCCTGAACGCTGAGCTTGGGGACTGGCTGAGGGAATTTGCGGAGGAGTCTGGACACCGCCAGACTCCTGTCTTCTGGCCCAGCCCGAGAGGCCCTTCGAGCTCCTTGTGTGCCCAGGCCTCGACCCACCAGAAGGGCCCTCCCGCCCCGCATGGATTGCAATCGATACTGATAGAAATAATACACGGTACACTGTCAGGCCTCTGATGGGGAGGGATCGGCCAAGCTCATCAACTCCAGGCCAGGTAAGGCCCGAAGAATGTTTCAAGTCCTATCTATTGATTTCTCTTCACTTCTCTCCCCCTCTTCAGTGTGGCCAGGGGGCTGTGCTGCCCCCTGGACTCCCAAGTCCCTCCTGCCCCCCAGTTAACTCCACACATACCCCCAGATTAATGTGCTGAAAGCATTGGATCCCCACTTCCCTGCCCGGCCTCTGCTACCCTTTAGACTGGTCCACAGTACAACCCGACCTCTCACCCCTTCTTACTGAGGCTACCGGAGTAGGGTAGTGTGTCCCAGTCAGAGCACCGGCTCTGGGTTTGAATTCCGCCTCCACGGCTTCAAGCCTAAGCTTCCTCATCCGTGAACTAGAGACAAGACCCAGGCCTCCTTTATGTGGGTGTTTTGAGGATTCCATGAGTAAATAAATATAAAATACTTAAAACAGTGTGGAGCCTCTAGTAAGCTCTCCATAAATGCGAGCTATCATTATTTACATTGTTATTATTTATATTTATTATAATAAATAGTATTTATTATTTATATCTGTTATTAGACTAGAATTCCAAAGAGGAGGCACTTTTGTTCACCAACTTCGTCCTGGTTATTTGAACAGGGTTTAGCACACAGAAGACACTCAATGGATGTGTGTTGGTTTCAGCTCAGGTCATGATCTCGGGGTCCTGGGATGGAGCCCCCACCTCCGCGCTCAATGGAGAGTCTGCTCGAGGATTCTCTCCTTCTTCCCCTGCCCATCCCCCATCTCTTGACTAAATAAATCTGCATTGTTGTAAACTCTCTGTTCCAACCAAACTCGTCCTTATGTATATGTTCCTACCTCCACGCCTTTGCTCATGCTGTTCCCACCTCTTGAAGGGCCCTACCCCATCCAGCGTAATTCCTCCTACGACAGATTTCCAGCTCCTGCCTCCTCTCCCCTCAGAGGCCCTCCCTGGGCTCAGAACTTGCACAAAACAAGCACTCACTAAAGGCTCAGTGGTTTGTGGCTGGGGTTTTTTTATGCTTTGGCTCCAAGACAGAGTTTCCTCATTGACTTGGCACTTAGCACTCACTGCCCCCTGGGGTGGCCCCTAAGAAACAGAGCACCCCAGCGACTATACATGTCCTCTATCTTGTAGCTTTGACATTCAGAGAGGGCTTCCCAGGTGAAGTCACCTGAATAACTAGACATAACGAGACATGTGGTCTCCAAACCACAGTTTCTGGGCTTCCTAATCGGTGAGTTGAGAGACATGGCATCTGTTTGCCCAAGAAACATGAGCCAGGCAGCTCCATACCAGCAGGCTGCCTTCCGCCCCGGACGGGGCAACAGCTGCCTCTAGCTTGGCTGTTGACGCACTAAAAAAAGAAATTCCATGGTGACCAGTTGACTCAAGCCAGCTCCCAAAGTGAGGCGGTAGTTTCAAAGTAATCCCCGATGACACCAAATGCTCCCCACCCAGTCCTTAATAAAGAGAAAAAAGAAAACAAGGGCAAACTTGAACAAGAGTAAGCGTGAGTCAGTACTCGAAGCCGCCTGGAGGGGGCAGTGTCAGAGCTGACGCTGGCTCTAGAAGGCGTTGGCCTAACAGCCCCTCCACGAAGGCTTGTCCCCTGAAAATTCCCCTTCCCCAGAGACAGGGCACCTACCACTTTCCAACAAGGCCCATTCCACAGTTAGAAAGGTCCTCTCTGGAAGCCTGGGGATGGGCAGAGGACAGGAGATGACCTTATGAATGGCAGGTATGGACCGGGCTGTACAAGGGCCTTCTGGAACAGCATGATTTCATGTTTTCTCCACAACCAACAGGCACACACTCATCATACAGTAGGCCTTCCAAATGCCTTACACACATGGCTCTCTTAATCCTCACACATGGCCAGGAAGACAGGCCCAGTCGGTTCTGCCATTTTACAGGCGGAGAAACTGAAGTCCAGGGAGTGCTTACAACACTTGAAAACAGCTGGGCTGCTTGGAACCTGGCTCTGCTGGGCCCAGAATCCATTCTTAAGTCTGGGGCTAAGCGGAACTTAGTATCGGCCCTTCCTGTCCCACTGGAGAACCACCTCGTCCTCTGCAATGCCACTGTCATGCTTCACGCCTGCCAGTTGTTACTATCCACGTGAACTTTGTGCTCTGCCCTTCTTGACCCAGGAGAAGGGCTTGCTGATAAAGAGGACATCGCCCAGGTTTTATAGTTTCCTCCCCGCCTCGCTGGCGACACCTGAGCAGGCTGCTTCCCCCTTCTCCCACCCCCCACACTCACGTATACAAAGTCACCAGTCACACCCTCACACACACACTAACACACATACACACCCACACACGTTCACATATAGAACACAGCCACTCATACAGACACATACACACACACACTCACACACAGAGTCACCCTCCTCTGTGGTGGTGAATGGGTGAGGACTGATTTAGAGATTTACTTTCTAGAAAATCATGCCTGCCTCTCCTTGCTGCCCCTCCCCAGCCACTGGGCTTACAGGCTTCTGCCTCATTCCATGTGTCATAATGAGCCACTCTCGAAGGACCGCAGAGAACCCTTCTTTGGCCCACAGGCAAAGCTGGGCATCCTCAGCGCAGAGTTGGGAACTCGCTTTCTTCCCCCATGCTGCCACCTGGTGGCCTGAGCTCAGAACTGCAGGCTCGGTGCCCGCGGGGCCGGGGGGCGGGGACGGGTTGTGGGGACCACCCCCCAGAGAGGTGCCAGCAGCAAGGTGGGCTGTTAAGCGACATCTACATCCAACCGTTCCCTGTCTACACATGGGCAAGCTGAGGGGTGCAGATGCCCTCTTCCTTCACCCGATCCTCACAGCACACTCCATTGGCACGGGAGGCGGATGCGTGTGCCGCTTGGGCCAGGGTGTAGCAGGACCCTTATGGCAACCAAGCCTGTAATCATCATGCAAGCGCGGGATTATTGGCTTATAGCCATGTCTTCTTGACATCCTTAGAACCATCCTAATAGTGGATTTGGATTTGGCTAAACCTTGGTGAGGAGGGTGTGACAGCAGGTGACTGTGTGACCTCTGACACTAACCCAGGTGCTGCTCTTTACTCCTTCGCTAGGGCTTGGGAGGCTCTGCCTGTGGCCTCGCACCTGGAGCTTGAACTCAGAGGTAGGTGTGACAGACTTTCCCCTTGACCTCACTTGTCCCGCCCAGGAACACTCTTCCGGGCCTCTGCCTTTGTCAGGCAGCCCAGGATGTGTCCCCACCTTTCCTCCTTGAGCCCAGAGCCAACGTGTTTCAGGCAAAGTGATTTCATTCAGTCTCTTAGTTTTACTCAGTTTTATTTCTGGCCCTTTGGTGCAATGGGATAAGTTAATTCTATCCCCTAGGTGATGGCTCATGGTCATCATTGGTCCTGGCTAGTCCCCTCCTGTTTTATGTGTTTCCCTCTACCCCGTAGGTCCCTCCCATTCCCCTGCCCCATAGGCAGCCATTCTGGTATATCTTTTTATCTGTATGTGTTCTAGAATGCAGGTTTTTGGAGGCCTGTATAACCACCGAGCATTGCATAGTGCCGTATTCTTTTATCATCATTTGAGACGCCAATTATTTCGTGTGTCTGGGGACGGACTTAACGGATATAACATGTGGGCGAGTGGTGGCGCCTTAAGAGTTCATGGAGACTCTGCATTAATGATAATGGAAGTGACAGCACTTTCTTACCGAGCTGTGTTTCCGAGAACAGAACGTCAGGACTGTGAGTTGTAGGCACCCGATTAGGCATGGCTATCCGGAGGCCTGGGTCCTCCGCCCGGCTCTGCCACACTTACCAAGAGCTCTGGAAGGTCTTTCACCCTCTGAACCCCTGGGTGAAACAAACAGCCAGTTAGCCTAGGGCCCTTCTAAGGTCCCATGTGCCTTAGAGAGCCTTTGAAAGCTGTTGTTCTGGGACACCTGGGCGGCTCGCTCAGTTGAGCGTCTGCTTTCAGCTCAGGTCATGATCCTGGGGTCCTGGGATCGAGCCCCATGTCTGGCTCCCTGCTCAGAGGGGAGTCTGCTTCTCCCTCTTCCTCTCCCCCACAGCTCTTGTGCTCTCTCAAATAAATTAAAATTTTAAAAATCTAAAAAAAATAAAGCAAGCTGCCATCCAGGATTCACCAGGCCAAGAATGTATTTATCTAAGATCCCCACTGAACAGCTACTCCGAAGCCGGACTGTCTGGGTTCCAACTGCAGCTTCCCTACTTACTATGCCACATCGAGCAAATTACTTTTCATTCCTAAACTGGACAGAGTAATAGCACCTCCCGAGAGCTGCTGTGAAGAGTGAGTTAATACAGGTGAACAGCGCCCGGCACCTACTAAGCGTTTGGCAAGGTTATTGCTCTTGTTACTTGAACCCTGTAATAACCCTATGAAGCAGTATAATTGGTTCCATTTTACAGATGACAAGACGGAGGTTCAAGGAGCAAAGTAATTTGCCCAGGCTTGCATAATAGTATTGCCAGGAGCCAAATCCAGGTCTCCAGCCTCCGAGGGCTGTGTCCTCTCCACCACAGGCAGTCACGGGACCTCCACCCCCAACGTGCAACCTGAAGGCGTTGTGCACAACTGCCTGCCGCTGATCGGAGCAATGTGAGGTGATCCGGGGGTCACTGCGGGGCCAACCCCTGGCCCTGGTGGTCTGCGGCCTTCATCGGCATCCTTCCCCCACACCGTGACCCTTTCTGAGAAAGAGCCTGCTTCCCTCTGGGGCTTTTGTGGATATTCATGTTCACCAAGCGGCCTCTGAGCCACCATGAATCCCAGTGTCAGGCCTGGTAGCAGCTTCTCCTCTCGGCTGAGACGTGCTGCAAGAGCACAGGTCTGAGGAGTCGGGCCTGGGGTTCGAGTCCTGCCTGTGCCATTTCCTCTGGGCTATGTTGTATCCCTTCTCTGAGCTTGGGCTTCCACATCTCTACCACGGGGGTTAGTAACTCTTAACAAAGTTGCAGGACTGTTTTAAGAGACTCTTCCAATCTTGACCAAATACTAACAGTTAGTTTCCTTATCCCCATAGAACAAAACGCCTGTCATAGAGCCTGATGTGGCCTCGGATAAACTGTCACCCACTGTATGCATCTGACATTTTTCCTTCCCCCTCCAGGAAGATGACTGCCTCCCCCTCCCATCTTTACAAAGAAACAACCTTATTCTTTTTTTTTTTTTTTTTTTTTGGAGTTTCCAAATCGTAGAATGTCAATGCTGGAAAGGACCTCGTGGGCCTTCTGGTCCCAGTGCGGCAACTTGGCTATCAGGGCCTCCTCTGCCTGAAGCAGGGGATGGGGCCGGGTCAGAGCTCGGATGGAAGAGCACTGTGGTCCTTCTGCTCCCCGGAGGCAGCGCCGGCTACCACGTGAGGTACGTGCCACCTCTAGCCCAACTGCCCCTCCTATGGACGGGCAAACTGAGTAAATGACGGTCTCTTGTCACGCTTCACCACTCAGGGCTCCCAGATCGGCCATGTTGGCACAGGAGACAGGTCTGTGCACCATTCCGACCCGCGTAGGGCAGGGCCTCCATCACACGTGATAACTTCCAATCATCACACAATTGGGGTTCATGGGCTGATATCTCTCTTTCTGGCATTCTTTAGAATTACAATAGTAGACCTTCAGGAAACAATGTGCCCACAGTCCACTTGACCTCCACCTCCATGCACAATTTTAACCATTGAAACAACGTGTATTTGTTACCTCAGCCATTAAAACAGTGCATGCTTGTTCGCAAACAATGGAAATACCTGCTGGGAACCCCAAGACAGCCAGCTAGAAGAAAAGGCCAGAAGAAAGCAAACACAGGGTATAGAGCAACTTTGAAAGGGAGGGAAAAGCTCAGGAGGACAGCACTTATGTGCGGGCAGGCCTAAGGACACTGCAAAACGTGGGAAAGCAAAACAGAGAGGCCTGAAAACCCCACTTAACTGGGTTGTTTTTCATAACCGGCCCATTCCTGGGACTCTAGGACTGGGCAGGCCAAGAATCAGGAATCTGTCTTCCGTGGTGAATGTTAAGTGCCTCAAGGGGTCATGAGGGAAACGTGGTGTCACGGGCACAGGCTTCCTGCACACGTGACAGTTCAGGGACAGGTGTCTGAGACCCACCTCCGAGGCCGCTCCTGGTGTAGACAAAAGTGCTGGGCTTGGACTCAGAAGCTGTGAGTTTCAGAAATCAGCTTAACCTTCCTACTATCTTTGTGACCTCCCCGAAGGCACTTCCTCTTTCTGGAATTCAGTTTCCTCATTTGCAAAGTGGGGCTGTGATATCACCTCTCTGACCCCCTCTAAACACAAATGAGGAAACTTCCCACTCCAGGCACACAAAATAAGAAAACCAGAATTAAACAACAAAAAACAAAAAAACTACTTATGAAAACCAGAAGCTTTGGGGTTACTTTTTTTTTCCTTTTCGTCAATACGTGTTCTCTAACTTTTCCACCATGGTCATGGATTACCTTTGAATTAAATGGGCGTAATTAAGGGGACGGAAGGGAGCCGATGTGAAGGAAAATGCTGAGCTTGGCAACTTTCGGGGCCGCCTCTGCACCAGGCACGCTCGCCGAGGTTACACGTGGTTACCTCAGGTTTCTGTCTCCACTCGCCTGCACTGTCTCCACTCAGCGGCTAACGCTGCGCTCCCGGAGCGGCCAAAGGCTTTGCCCTCCTGAGGAGCGGGTGTTCAAATGCGGGGCAGTGTTATCGAGGTCAGACCTCCAACTCGGGGAAAAGCAGAAGCTTCTCCCTTTCCTCCAACATGACCACAGAGCCTCTGAGAAAAGCCTTCCCCATCAGAGAGACACTCCGGGAACCTGCTTCTGGGGACCTGCTCCCTGTGAAGATCGGGTTAATTTATTATTAAGTAAGAGCCTTGTGTCCAGCACCAGAGGTTTCTGTGTATGAACTGTTACAAAATTTGTTTCTGTACAAACACACGGCTTGTGCTTGCACGTGGTATTCTCCTCTTCAGAAGCAACACAATGCATTCTCCAAACAAAAATGCTAATTCTACTGTGATGAGAAACATCCCCTAAGGGGCGCCTGGGTGGCTCAGCTGGTTAAGCGTCCAACTCTTGATTTCAGCTCAGGTCATGATCTTGGGGTTGTCGGATCGAGCCCTGTGGCCAGCTGAGCGCTCAGTGGGGAGTCTGCTTGAGATTCTCTCTCCCCCTCTGCCCCTCACCTCCTCTCTCTCAAAAATAAATAGATAAATAAATAGAAACATCTCCTAATAATGGTTTAATATGAACATTTTTCTGAAAAACAAGAGCTAGCTAAAGCTCTAAAGGTCCTGCTATTTACAAGCAGACTGCTTCTTTCAAAAGGCAAATGCTGATACACGGTGTTTTGAAATCCCGGGGGTAGGCAGCCCACCTGTTCTCCCCATGCTCCGAGCCACCACCCATTGCTGCACCCGGTCTGCGCCCTGGTAACGCAGCGCCCCACCCCACGACGCTGCCCCACCTTGATACTGAAACCGAGGCTGATGGGGCCACGCTCTGAGCCGCCCAGAGGAACGGGATCAGCAAAGCCCTCTGCGGCCTGGAAAACCCTCCTTAAAAGAGCCGGCACCCTTCTCACGCTCACAGGTGTCTGCCTGCCTGTTGCTCTCGAGCTCCAACATGGGGGCACCCGGCTGGCTCGGTCGGAAGAGTGGGCGACTCTTGAGTGGGCGATTCACGGGTCTGAGCCCCATGTTGGGTTTGGAGATTACTAAAAATAAATAAGCTTAAAAAAAGGAAAAGAGTTCCAATCTGGCCAGAGCAAGGGAAGCGATACACACAAGCAGAGGACCAGGGCACAGCCCTGAGGCCGGCAGGGGCACAGACCACGGCTGAGTCAGGCCCACACTGACTCCTGGAGCCGCGTACTGTTTGCTCTCCGTCTGAGGCTTTATCTGCCAGGGAGATGGGCAAGCGGCCAGGGCCCTCTCGGGTGAGGGGTGGAACAGCCAGGCCGCCGGAAGCTGCCACACCAGCTGTCACGACTGGTCACTCAGACGAGCCCTGGGCCAGGAGTCAGGGGGCTGAGGGCCTGGAGATGGCTCCAGCTCTGCTCCGCGAGTCTGAGGGCCTCGGTCCCCCCAACCCTTCACTTTGGGCTCTCTGTCTGCAGACTAACTGTGTGGGCAGCATAAGGAATTCTCAGCCGTGCTGCAGGAGTCTCGCAGACATTTCATTGTGTTTAAAACAGACACTACAGCAAATGATTTTTTAAATTGTTTTTTTAAATCATAAAACCAATTCAACTATATGCATATTAACATGCTGAAGTTAATCTGTGCTTTTAACTTGTTCTGGGGTAGACCCTCCTATCCTGTCACTTCTGGAATTGCAACGTGAGGCGTTAAGAAATGTAACCACTTGCATTTACTTCTATGATCAAAATACAGGAAAATTGGATTCAAAGGTCAATCTAAGGCTGCATTCACCAAAACAACATTTTTCCTGTCTTTATAGGCCAAAATTATCTACTAGAACTTACACTTTTTATAGCAATACCATTTAAATTGTTTTATGTATTTTATAAGATTTCATTCCCAGAATAGGTTTGGCTAGTTTTCAACTTTGAAAATCACTATCCCTGATAACCTCTAAACTCTCCCCTAGCTCTGACTTTCCACTAACCTCCCATCCTAAACCCTGAACCCACTCATAGGGTCTTAAACTTGTCAGTCCACATAGAACCCTGAACCTTCCTGCTTTTGCTTTTATGTATAAGGCTTTTTTCTTTACACAGCCAGCCAGCTTTGTATCTAAATCCCATTCTTTAGGACTTAGCTCAAGCACAACCTCGTCTACACAAAACACCTCACATGGGTCCCCGACCTACACCTGTTTCTTCATCTGCAAAATGAGACAGCAGAACGTCAAGTGGTGAGGTTTTAAGGGAGCTGGTGGTAGGTATATCTAAATAAACACTTAGCAAAATGCTGACACAGGAGTTCAAGGAATGCTAACTACCCTATTATCTTTATTACTGTCAATATTGTTACTTTCACAGTGGAAAAGACTTTGGAGTCAATCGAGACTCAGTTCTACTAAGCAGTAAATGTGTAACCTGAGGCAAAGAATTTGGCCCGGTATTCTCAGCAGGGTAGTAATGCCTCCTAGTGGGTGTTTGGGGAATTGACGTGTTTTTATGGCCATCACACCAGCCGGGGAGCATAACGGGCTGTAGCGGGAAGGGGACAGACATACTAGACATCTGACACACAAAGGATTACCCATGTTCGTGGGACTAAGCCAACTTCAAGTATGAAGTATAAAAAGTGCTTGCATAAGGCCGTTATAGAGAGAATAACTAAATGGAGTAAAGACATTGGCTACCTAACAAAACATATGTACTATTTAATACTTACACAGTATTTCAGAGCCAGGAACTGTTTTAAGCACATTTCATGTATTAACTCACTTAAAAGCTCACAACCCCATGGCGTAGGCACTCATCATTTACTCCCCTCCCCCTGTCCCCTTGCTGTAATAGGGAAGTTATTTTGAACATTACAGTGCTCAGGCCCAGCACATCTGTGAGAACGTTGTACTTCCTCATTTCTCCAATACAGCAGTCTGTTGTCTTGGCATGTTATCCTTCCTTACTTCAATTGAGCTGATTTCCCCTCTCTTATCATAAGTAAGTCTGATCTACCATTACTTCCTGGCTCTAGTTTTTTATCCTGGTGTCTACAGGTGCCTTCACTCTTTTATTTTCCTGTAGGGTACATATGGAATGGCTTCAATCATCTGACTTCTTACGGCCTCTAGCAGTCATACCTGACACTTTCATACAGAAATAACATACTTTTTATAAACAGCTTTGCTTTTATTTTTTAATCAGGGTGGGGGGGCACTCTTGCCTGCCTGGCACCAAAAGGCTGCTATTTAAAAGCCGTTCCTTGAGTACTTACTACGTATGAGCGTAAGCCTACCGTATTACAGCTGTTACTAACTTAGCTATGTGTCATATGACATGTTGAGCGACCTATCCGTCACATCCCTACATTCCCAAGATATTAGCTTTCTACTGCTATCCGTTTTACAGATGAGAAAATGAAACCTTAGAGATTATGTAGCTGGTCCAAAGTCACGAGCCAGAAGCAAGGAAGGCCAGATTCAGACTCTGGCTACTGGCTTCAACGCCTGAAGGCCTTAACATTATGTCGCTCCCTGAAACTAGCAAAGGATTGGCTGTTGGGACAGTCCTCATCCCAGCTCTGCCAAGGGATCCTTGTGTGACCTTGGGCAAATTCACCCTCTCATCTCTAAACATAGGACTAGGACTACGGATTCTAAGACCATTTCCCATGAACCTACACCTGGGCCCGCAATCTGAGTTACATCGTTCTAGCTCAAGCATTACTAGGATGCAACTCTGGACAACTTGCCCAGCCTTCTCTGTACTTCAATCTCAATAACGTGGGATGATCACATTCACCGTATAACTAATACACTTCTTTAATCATTTTTTTCCTGCCAACTGCTAACCAATCCAAAAAGCTGGCCCTGGTTCAGGAACCAGCCTTGGATGATGCACGTGGTAAGTACTTAAAAGCCTTTCCTTTCATCCACCTGTTGAGAATTAATCAAAATCATCTGAAGAAAGGAATGGAGCATTCTTCCAGGCCAACAGACTGCAGCTGCTGGGGGACAATTAAAGAGCTTTAATCAACAAGGGCACTGTCGAAATCTAAGTGATCACTCAAATGTGCCGCTTTGTTTCCCCAGCAACCAAGAAATGTTGCACCACAGACTCTGAACTGGAGCCACCCGGTTTCAAAACCAGAGAAGGTACTCTCATGAATCTGCAACAGCCTTGCCAGCCACGGAATTCTTGTGCTATTCCCTGTAAGACTCCATAAAAAAATGGGGGGAGGGGTTGTGCATTTTTCTCTAAATTCATAAAAAGCCTCCAAAGTTTACTGGTCCTTGTATAAAATGCCACACTCACCGATGTTGCTCTCACATTCCTTGAGTTAAAACGAGGCTGATGCCAAGACCAGGAGAATGGAGCAGCCACAGCAACTGGCCACGGTTTCAAGGCACGCTCACAAGGTTATCCACGAACACACACAGTATCAACCTATCCACAACAGCACAGCTTTGTCTTCCACTGGCAGTGAAAACACTGGCCTTTGACAAGAAATACCACACCTTACTGCTCGTGGTACCTGCCCAGACGATGGCATGGACTGTATTTAGTATATACACCTCAGATGGGCCGGTGCCAAAAGGAAAAAGCTGGACACGTGGTTAGCATTTCTAGCTGTATAAATAGTTGCTCATCACATAGTTTCCTAGAAGAAAACAACTTTAACAAGTTACCTCTAAAAAGACTGGACATTATTTTCCAATGTATGTATGATTTACACCTTTTACCATGTTTTTTTTCCCAAAGATTTTGAGGGAGTGTGCGTGTGTGTGCGTGCGCAAGCACAGTAGGGGGAGGGGGAAGGAGAGGGACAAGCAGACTCCCCACTAAGTGGGGAGCCTGGTGCAGGACTGGATCCCCGGACCCTGAGATCATGACCTGAGCCGAAGGCAGCCGCTTAACCAACTGAGCCACCCAGGCGCCCCATGAGTATGTTTTATAATTACAGGCCCCAGAGCGCCCCTGGCTGGCTCAGTCAGTAGCACATGAGACTCTGAACTCAGGGTTGAGTTCAAGCCCCCACACTGGGCATGGAGACCTACTTTAAAAATAAAGATTTAAAAAAAAAATAGAGTGCCCAAATCCCGATGATCACTTAATGGCAATGAAATGGCATCTTCTGAGTGGGCTGAGAAAGCTGCAGTGTAATGGAACATAAACCAAGGCCTTTTGGAGTCAAGGCTGGCCTGGGTCATGAATACACGAATGAGTAATGTGTAAGGAACTTCTGCCCTAAGTGTTTATTCACCTCTCAAGTGGTTAAACTTAAGAAAAAGGCCCTGCACAATGGTTGGGAGAGTGGTACTCAAAGACAAAACTTCCTTCCCCGACCACTCCAACTGTCATCACTGATGCTTCCAGCACTCTAAACAGCACCTCCTTTCAAAGCTTCTGTTCCTAGCCCTCTCCAAATGATCAGCGTTCATCTACTCCTTACTACTTACAAACAGGGCAGCTTCTACTCCCAACCTCGCTCCTGGGAGCCACTTTCATGTCAGATGGACAGTTCTATACACTGCCAACTGAAGTCCAAGCAGGGCTGCCAGTTTGGTCCATTTCGTGGCCCCACCAAACCCGACAGCTGGTATGCATGAGCCAGCCACTGGTGCCTTCTGATACTCCAGCTTCTTGGCATCCTGCCAGGACTAATGCTGAACAAGGTATCCCACACCTGTTTTATTTGGTAGTACACCTGAAGTCAAAAATCGTGACTGGAACCACTTCCGATTCGTGGTTGTAGAATCCTGTTCTATCTCCAAACCCTTCGTGCAGCTACACATTCAACTGCTCTCGCCCTCTCAACTTCTATGATTAAGGTACTCATTTCTTCACCTCGGACTCTTTATAGCCTTTAGTCCCCCTGACACCTTACCATCAGATGCTGCCAGCTAAGGGACTTTTCGAAGGACCAACTAAAGATTTGCCACCTCACTCCAGATTCAAGAACCTTACTCTCAGGGGATGTAAAGTCCTACAACCTACACCTCTTAAATTATCCAAGCCTATAATGGGTGAAACAAAGTAGTGTAGTTTAGACCTCAATGTCCTGAACTTGAACTCAGGTCAAATATGTTTTCTAGATACCAAGCAGGTGGTGTACATCCCCCTGTACCCCATCCCACTCTACGTCCCATGTCATGGGCTACCCTGTGAGAAAGGTGTTAACAAATGACATTAAAATTCCAATTTGTATTTATTCGTAAAGCACTCTTGCTCAAACTTAATATGGATTTTTATCTAAACCATAAAGAAATTTTGGTGGCAGAGAGCCAGATGCTTAAAAGAACTTAGGGGCACCCGGGGGGCTCAGTCAGTTAACGGTTGCCTTTGGCCCAGGTCATGATCCCAGGGCCCTGGGCTCTACCGGGCTCCCTGCTGCTCTCTACCCCTCCCTCCTGCTCTCAAAATTTTTTGTGCCTGGGTGGTTTGGTCAGTTGGGTGTCTGCCTTCAGCTCATGTCATGATCCCAAGGTCCCCGCATGGGGCTTCCTGCTCAGTGGGGAGCCTGTTTCCCCCTCTGCCCCTTCCTCTCCTGCTCATGCACCCTTCTCTCAAAAAAATCTTTGAAAAATAATTTAAAAAAAAAGAATAGAAATCCTTTTGAGGGAGTTCTTTCAAGAACTTTTAGCTGTCCTTGGTTTTTTGCAATACTCATTTCCATGTCCTTTTCCAAATAAACATTTAACACCAAGAAAAGGGAAGCATTAAGCAACTTTCCCCCTTGGCTTAATTTGCAGTTTTGGGGCAGGTCAGTAAAAACCACCCCTAACGGATGCTAACTTGCTAACTTGCCCCGTATGAAACCTGAATGAAGTACATACTGAAACAAAGGTGCTATTTACAAGTGAACAGGACTTGAAAAGCAGGGTAATCAGGGACACCTGGGCTGGCTCAGTGAAGCAGGCCACTTGACTCCAGGTGGTGAGTTTGAGTCCCCATGTTGGGTGTACAGATTACTTAAAAAATAAAAGCAAAAGCAGGGAAAGTCACCTACAGACGATTTTTCTGGAAAGCTCAACTTTGCTCTAAGAAACAGTGAAATATTCTCCATAAGGACCTCTCCAAAAGACTAGGAAGTCACAATGTTTCCAAAAGTTTCACTTCTTCAAGACTAAGTACATTCATGTTTGTCACAGAGACTAGAGTTAAATGAGGCAATATACACGTGTATCATGTTAGTCTGGGAGACATTTTGGCTGTTGTCATGTGTTCTAAGTAACAAAAAAAACTGGAATACTAAAGGAGTCTAAATACTGTTATCCTTAATTTCTGCAATGCCAATAAAGCAAACAAAATCGAGCAGTTATGAGATTTATGAAAAGACAAATTTTCAATGACCTCTTCTGCATCTCCCCAGTGCGCTATACAGCTGAATTCTTTGACATATTCCAAAGAATCTTTAAGAAAATGGAGCATTTGTGTGGGCATAGAAAACTGAATTCAACACTATCATACTGTTTTGATAAAAATATACTCCAACCAGTTTTTCTTCAGCTACTTTAATTATAAAAATCTTTCATGTTCTCAAAAAAAAAAAAAAAACCCCAGAAGGCAACAGTCTAGTACAAAAATATACAACTGGGGGGTGCCTGGGTGGCACAGCGGTTATCTGCCTTCGGCTCAGGGCGTGATCCCGGCGTTCTGGGATCAAGCCCCACATCAGGCTCCTCTGCTAGGAGCCTGCTTCTTCCTCTCCCACTCCCCCTGCTTGTGTTCCCTCTCTCGCTGGCTGTCTCTATCTCTGCCAAATAAATAAATAAAATCTTAAAAAAAAAAGGCATTTAAAAAATATATATATACACAACTGGAAGACATTACCACCAACTAGATCGGACAACTAAAAATCATGTTCAGGACTCCGAAAATAAAAACAAATTAAAAGTACTAAACCAGTGGTCTTAATCAGGGATGTTTATCACCTAGAACTCTTTCAAACAACACAGCACTTACTCAAAAAAAGAAAAAAAAAAGCTACCAGGTCTGGAATTGGGTGTTATTTTGAAAAACCACTTTGATCAACACCATTCCTGATAAAGAACTGTGCAAACATGAACCATATTAACTCTACTAAAAAGCAACCAGGACTTCCCATCCAGATATGGGTGAGTCTAACTAAAACGTGAGATGCCATCTACTGATCACACCTATGTAAGAACTATGAAAGTATATGAACAGTAGATAAAAGATATCTACATCTGATAAAATTAGAATTTCTCTTGCTAATTCATCTTCACCTTTCTGCTTAAGACATGAAGGTCAGAAGTACCTCCCAATTAGGTGAGAACCACAGGTAATTTTTCTGGAAAAGCATGAAAACTATAATTATAATGCTTGTTTTCTTAAATCATCACTCTATTAATAGTGACCTCTAGTGAAACCTGTAGTCATTACACTAGGGCTCAGTTTTTATGACTAACCTCTTTCAGCATTGTACTTAACTCAAAAGGATGCAGGGACAAAACTGGCTAATGAAACTTACAATTTTAGAAATTACAGTAACCAGAACTTTTAATAGCCAGAAGCCAAACGTGCAGTGATTTTACCAGCTTCTATCTTACACACACACACACACACACACACACGTACGTATGTACCTTTTACAAGCCATTAAAAACTGTGTTGGGGCTTCCGGTTGAAGTGATTGCAAATTTGGACAAATGTCAGGATAACTCCGAGATCAACTTTATCTTAGATTCTGTATAAAGCCACATTATACCCATAACCTACTATCCTTTTTACAAAAACCCTTCCCAAAAGACTCTCCAAGTTGTATACTGCCCAAAACACCCAGATGAATGTCCATTTATAAAAGCAGAGTGATTATCAACATACTGTATTACTTCCACGACCCCTTAGCTATCTTTCCTTGTTCTGACCAAGAATAGTTTTAGGCTATGAGAAAAAGCCAGAATTCCCAGTCATCAATATTCAAAGGTCTTCTCTAAGGCTCATACTGAATCTGACAATTCTAACCTCGGGACACCAGTGACTCTCCTCCTCCGCTGGTACCTGCATGGAAGGTTACTAAGGACCACTGGGAATTATCTGTTTAGGGCCTGCATCTTAGAAAATCTTTACAGACTGAACTCAGTGCAATGACTCATCTTTCATATCAAAGTACAGCATAATCCAGAACTACTTTTAAGTAGCACATTTAAGGAAACTAAGCCACAAGACTGTTGCATTATGATTTAATCTAATTGCACAAAAATTTGAAATTACAACTCCTCTGGATTTCTAAGAGGAAGGTTATGCATGCCTCCATATTCAATTCTGCACTGTTACATTTGAACCATATAGCAAATTTTACATCAGGATGGATCAATTTAGAATTCCCATGCAACACCTCAAATTATATAAAATGGAAGTAATTTTTAAAGCTTTGTGGAAAAGTCTCATGCTAATGAAAGTCTTTTTAATGGGTCACTTTGGGTTATAATGTACCAGGTTGCTACACTTTAAATGTTGGTCACAGAGTATCATGGTCTTTGAACTGGCTCCTACTCCTAAAAAATGGTTAAGTACGAACAATCACGTAGGTGACAACCAAAAATTCCCCTTCAGCCTCAATTGTGTCTAAGATTTGTGTAACCAACTGATTTCCATGGGACATGAACTATGGTAATAGTGGGTTCGACTATTACACAATTACGCTAATATTTTATTAATTCAAAAGCACTTTACAAGAAAATATAAGTATGGCTTCCAATAGGAATGTTATACCTGGACTTGATACCAAGCTCACAGATTTTAGTTTTGCGAGGAAAAACAGGCTTTCAGGTTAAACAACAATTTGTAACCAAAACTTTAATCCCAACGATTCTCACAAACATATTACAAATGACAGCATGAAAAAAAAAATCTTGCACAGTAACTCAAAGTTCAGCTCTACAATGTACCCTTAAACTGGCAGGACACTGGTATCTTGAATAGTTTCAAACTACCAAATGGAGAACGTTATGAGAGCTGTGTGTTCATATACAGCCATCACATAAAGAACTTATGACCTAAAGCATAAACTAGCTTTCTTAAAACTTCCAATTCTACACCAACTGGACACCCCTGCCCAGTATGAAGACTGGTTGGGATTCCTTTTTTTTTTTTTAAACCTCTAATCTAGTTTAACAGTGCAGCTTAATTTTTACCTGCTGGCTTGTGTTCACACCAGCTTTTAAAGACTGCTTCTTCCACTACACTGCATACTATTATCCCAGCTATGGAAAGACTTCGTTCAATTCGCCAGTTTTGTTTTCATAATATTAAATGTCAAGCTTTAGCTGGGCAGGAGTCGAAGGTTTATTATCAGTCTATGTGGACTAACTTCAAAGCAAATTCAATTTTGCTTAAGGGAACATTGTAAAGTAACAATTCTTGATATTACATGCCTCATATGATCCATTCAAATCATAAGAGAATTACATCTTTATGTGTCACTGTTCCAAGAGACAAACAAATGTGAACAGCTAAAACATCTTAAAAATGCACCAAGCTTATGAAGTCTCAAACAAAACTTGAATTTTCTGTACATACTCCTGTCAAATGAAGTTATTTCCTGTACACCACTCCTCTTGCAAACTGGTCTTCTATTTCCTTTCATTTGACCTAGATCGGCTAAAAAAAAAAAAAAAAAAAAAGAACGAAAGTTACATACATAACTCAGTGACACAACTACATCAAAGACTTTCATGGAAAATAATCAAAATGGCTTAAGATGACCAATTCCTGTTTTTACTACATTGTTCATAAACACTCCAAGTCATTAAAGATCTTACCTACGAGACCTAGAGAAGGATCGGGACGGCTTGTGGTTTCTCTCCCGAGACAGTGATCTCTCTCTCCTCCTATCTCTAGAAAGGGACCTAAAACCACAGGAAGAAAAATAGATCACTTAGATTTATACACAACAAACATCTGTAAGAAATCATCAAAAACTAAAAGTTGGTTCATTCCTGCAACACTGGCTCTACAGACCACTTGATTCACTACTGAAGCCAGAGTCTTTTACCATTAACCATATCAGAAAACAGCTTAAGAACAGAAATGCTGTCATTTCTGAGAATGTGGCCAAAAAAAAGTTATTTACCTGCTCCGGCTGCGGGAGAAGCTTCTCCGTCTTGGAGATCTAAAAGCAGAAACAGGAAAATTAGGCTAATTGTCAATTAGTACTTATGGCGTGAGGCATTTCCCAACTTTTCAATCTCACTGTTGGGCCCAGTGAACGTGCCGAAGAACTGGCACCCATCGTCCAAAAAAAATAAATAAATAAAACCAAAAAAATTAAAAAACAAACAGGAAAAAAACAGAAAAGAAAAAAGGCACAGAAGGATTAAGGAACCAAAAGCTCAAGTGAAAAGCAGATATTCCAACCATGGATTCACTTTAACAAAGAATGCTTCACAGCAGATCTGTCCAATGCAAAACTTCATGTCAAACTAACTTCACTACCCAAACACCACACCAAAATATAGTCCCACAAGTAGTTCCAAAAACAGTACCATAAACCAGTATTTGGAACCCATGCAAACCTATAAGTCCATGACAAGACTTAGGTACCAGGTGGATAGTGTAATTTTGTGAAAACGCGCTAGGTGTAAATACTGATGCCATTAAGTGCTACATTAGAACTGCATTTGTGATCGTCACATTTAAGAGTGTGTTTAGGCTTATAAAAATTACCTTAGCTTGGCCCCCTTCACCCCCAAAATTTAAATTTGAAAACTGTTAGTAAAACCATTTAAAGGTGATAGGATTCAACAAATTTTTGCTAGAAAGGAAAGCTAAATCTGTTAGAGTTATTAAAATTTTTAGTTTGGCATCTCACACATGCAAATAAGTTTCACTTGAAGGTCTAGTTACATTATGAGTTCCCTATCACCCTTAAAAGTTTTATTCAAGCAATATATATGTACGTTACCATTCAATTATGCACAGCCAGCCTTTGATCCAGAAAAAAGAATTACTTTAAGCCGCTTACTCCTTATTTTAACCAGCAGTAAACTGTATAAGCAGGAAAAACTTACTAGTTTTGGGTTTCAACAAGCTAGAAATGGTGAGGTGAGGCTGCCGGACTGACGGCCAGGAAGAATTTGCTGAAAAGGTTTTGCCAGATGTTGCGTTGGACTTAGTTGGTTGGCGAAGGGGGTGTTGTGGATTTTTCCTGCTTTTTTGTTAGCCGAAGGCTGCTGCTGTAGTTGTTGTGAAGACATTTGGTAAATAAACAGCTGAGCTGATTGGCCAGGAATGTGTGGGCGGTCGAGGTGGCTGCTGCCGATTTGGTTAAGGTTGGAGAGAAGGCTGAGAGAAAACAGCATGCTCGGGAACCAAAGGGCGGTGCAACCTGACGACTGGCCATGCCTGGGTCATGTGAAACGACACCAGCCAAGCTGAATGGGGCGCGCTGGTCACATGACGCTGAAAGGGCTAGTTGACTGGCTAATGCAGACTCAGAGGGTGGTGAGAAGAGACATGATGGTGACTCTGTAACGGGGTTCATTTTTATTAATAGATGGACCAAAAAGCACAAAAAAAAAATGAAAAACAAGCCATCAGTACAACCATCTATTTAGCTAACAAATACTCTTTATTATGATGGGCAACAGTGTGTTGTTTTGTTTTTCAAAATAGCAAAAGGGGCAAGATTTTGAACTCCTATCTCCTAGAAGGACTTCACTCACCTGTAAGAGGTAAATTCAGTCCTATAGAAACTATTTTGGAGGTTTGAGGAGATGTGGAGTTAGCATCCAGACAATACTGCCTGGTCCAAGAATGATGCCATTTTCAATTATAAAAAAACGGAAATCTCACCTATTTGGGTTTGAAGAACAGATGATTGGGATTACTTTTTTAGCCCCCTTTATCGGTCAGTGACTTAAGTTAGTTTCAGAATGATTTCTATTTTACCAGTTGTAACATTACAACAGCTGCCTGGTTGATAAATACTACAATCGTGCTAATAGTAGAAAACACATTTTTGTGAAGAGCTAGAGTTGAATGTAATGTTTGTCATTATGGAGTCAAGAAATGGAAAAAGGCCTAAATTGAAGTATAAGGGAAGACTTGGAAAGATGCAACTAGAAGATGAACTAGAAGATAGATCCAAGATAGAAGTTACTGACTACCAACATGAACAGTGACCTAAAGACAAAAGCCAACACTCAGCACAACTCACATACCCCGAACTACACCCAGCAAATGTTTCATAAAAACCTCCAATTCTTCAAAGCTTAAAACCCACCAACAAACTTTAAGAGAAATACCTGCTCCTATTAGCTACTCCATTACACCAATACCTCTAAACACGCTCTCAAGTACCTGCGGCGAGGTGGAGGACTCCTTCTCCGATAATCATCTCGAGGGCGACGACCCCAAGACGGAGGTGGGCCACGATTTCGACTTCTCTTTTCACCATTCGAGAGTTCCACTCTTACTCGGCAGCCACATAGTGTTCTAAGAAGGAAAGAAACATTATTAAATTTAAAAGAGCCAAACTTACTTTCTAAGAGATATGTATGAATGCAAAAAGAAAGCACTCCTACTTAGTTTCTTTGCAAAGTACACACCTGAATGCCTGTAGAATCCATAATAGCAAAAAAGTTTTTTTCTTTTTTTTTTTAAGATTTTATTTATTTATTCGACAGAGACAGCCAGAGAGAGAGGGAACACAAGCAGGGGGAGCGGGAGAGGAAGAAGCAGGCTCATAGCGGAGGAGCCTGACGTGGGGCTCGATCCCAGAACGCTGGGATCACGCCTTGAGCCAAAGGCAGACGCTTAACGACTGTGCCACCCAGGCGCCCCGCAAAAAAGTTTTTCTAATAAACAAAATCAACTTCCTTACATTTTAGTTCTTTGTTCGAGTCCATCTAAATCACTGGGCACAATGTTAATTTGCTAGCATTACAAATGTGAAAACCCTGGATTGATCCTCTAAGATCTCGATCATCTATACATCCTGGTGGGACTTTGAGATCCCAGCACTTACTGATCTTTCTGTATTTGCTAGTCTTTCTCCTCCCTCCACAACCCCTCCAGGCAAAAGCAGTGAACTGAAGCATTCTCGCCATTTCATCTCACCATCTCCCCTGAATGGTCACATAACTAACACTTGGGAAACTGCAGCCGAGCACAGTTGTGAAAAAATAATCCCCCAGCTCTTCATTGTTCCACATCCGTTTAGATAAACCACCATTATTTGGACAGTGACTGGGAAGAGGTGGGAGTCCTGGAAAACGGTTTTTATAACCTGCTTGGATAAATGACCTCTTATACAGCTTTACAGCCAACCCTCAGACCCCTTAACTTTTGAACCTTAAGGATTAACCATTTCCCTTGGTTTCATGAAATCCAATGGTTTTCAAAGACCAGAAGGTGGGGGAGAAGGGCAGTACCTGTTCCCTTTAAGACTCCGGTACCTGTTACTTATCAGCCAGTAAGAGGACACCGTAAACACAAAAGGAAATAGCTACATATTCCACCCTTCCTAAATATCACAAACACGTAAAAGATACTGGTATCGTTTGGTTTTTTTAAAAGATTCTATTTATTTATTTGACAGAGACAGACAGCCAGTGAGAGAGAGAAAACAAGCAGGGGGAGTGGGAGAGGAAGAAGCAGGCTCCCAGCCAAGGAGCCTGATGTGGGGCTCGATCCCAGAACGCCGGGATCGATCACACCCTGAGCCAAAGGCAGACGCTTACTGACTGCGCCACCCAGGAACCCCAAGATACTGGTATAGTAAGCCCAGTATACTATTATCCAACTACAACAACTGTCAGTTTGTGGCCATTCTTATTTGAAGAGAGTATTTAATTTCCAATTGTTTCAGAAACAATTCAAAAGTGACACCACAGGTGACACTTCGTGGAAGGTTTAGATTAAAATGCTTTAATCACATTTTGGATGCAAAAATCCACCCACCAAGAACTGACCCACACAGGAAGGAAAGAATCTTCCTGTGTATCTCCAGTGAAACTGTTCAGTCCCTTTTCACTGTGGAAAAGATTTATTATGTAAGTCTCTAATAACATTAACTTCAGATAGCCAAAAAGCCATCTAAAAGCCACATATCCTAGGAATTTTAAGTATTAAAAACATAAGCAACATATTTATCATCAGTATAAATTAGTCATTAAATTACCTCCCATCTAGTTCTCGGACAGCATCGGCTGCATCTCGGGGGTCTTCAAATTCAACAAAAGCAAAGCCGGGAGGGTTTCTAGCAACCCACACACTTCGGAGTGGTCCATAATAGCCAAAAGCTCGTTCCAATTCAGTCTTGTTACCATTGTTTCCAAGATTACCTACATAAACCTTACAGTCCAATGGACAGGAATCACGATGCATTTCTGTAACAAAAAGAACACCCCAAACATTAATTATGCAATAATCTACATAGTGACAGATCCTTGAGAATGCTGAAATTTTAACTAAAAACCAAACAAGCAACAACCCTCAAAACACCCATCTCTCTTATCTGTACTGATAACCACCAGGAAGCCAGCACGAATTGCATTAAGAAAAAAACTCCTCTGTGAAAAATTGAGAGGGGGAAACGAACACTGAAGAGAGCATTTACTACAATCTGGGCACCAAGTTAGACTTTATTATTACAATTAATCTCAAAAATAAAGCACTTAGTAAAGTAGGATAACTTGCTCAGAAGCAAATCCTGGAGACACAAAAACCAAAATAAAGAATTAAAACAAGACAAAGCTAAGGCTGAGCCATTTGAAAGGCGGTACTAATATGCCCTCAAGCAAAAACTTAACCAGCTTCACTCCTCAAGCAGCTAAGGATTAGTTTTTTTTAAAAAAGAAATGCACACCCCAGCAGCACTATTCTCAATAGCCAACATCAAAAGATAAATGGATAAGCAAAATGTATTATCCATACAACGGAATATTCAGAATGAGGTACTGATAAATGCTTCAAAGATGAATACTGAAAACATGCTATTACAGATGCCAGACACAAAAGTGCACATACTAAGATTCTATGTATATGAAACATCCAACAGGTAAACCCAGAGACTGGGGCTGAGGAAGAGGGCAGGGGAAATGGGGAAAAGTTGCTTAATAGGTATAAATCTCCACTGGGGATAAAAAAAAAAAAAAAAAACCTTTTGGAACAGGATGGTTGCACAGCACTGGGAATGTACTGAATACACTGAACTGGCACACTATAAAATGAAATTTATGTTAATTTCACTGGCGAGAAAGATTTCTTAGTGCACATTTACTGCCCTTCCGGGGCTTATATTTGATAAATCTTCCAAAAAAAGTCACCTCTACAATGAAATCGAATCAACCTGTAAACCAGTTTCAACTGCAAAAAGTAGCCAACCCAGTAACTCAACTTAAAGGGTTTCTCATAAACACCATGTTCTTCTCTCTCTGGGCTTATCCAATTAAACAAACTAGTCCAGACACATCCTATTTGCATGACCCCACCCTGTACCCAAGAGTTCTGAGGCCAAATCATTGCTGGAAGTTGGTTTTTAAAAACTTGGCCGTAAACCGTTTCAGAGTAACTATCAACGGGAAGCTACTACAAGAACAATGCTACCCAAGAAAGATCGTTCGGTTTAAAAAAAAAAGTGATAGAGTGTAGAAAGTCAAATTAAAATTAGACGAAAATACAGCTGAGTACAGAAACCACGTAATAGGAATCAAAAGGTCCAATCTCGATTGGTGACGTGAGAAAAAATTCCCGAGTAGCTTCCAAAGAAAACGTGGGGGGGGGGGAGGAAAAAGGCGCCATAAACTGAAAGGCCGCGGCCCGGAGCACAATTCGGTTAGCGGCTCCCCCTTCACCTCAACTTTCGGGTAATCCCGCTTCTCAATTCACCCCTACGCCCCGTGAAAAATTATAAACACCTCCAATTCGAGGGCCAGGTACATTCTCTGATGGATCAAAAGCCCCCGCCACCGCCCCATGCAGAACGTCACAAAATGGCGGCGGCGTCTCTTTGTCTCAAGCTCGCGCCACCATTGGCCCTGGTCCCTCCACGGTACAGTTAACTGCCATTTCCCACTAAACTCCTTTAGTCGCCAGTCACTTACCGAGATCTGGGGTTAGAAAGCGGACGCTCAAATCCACACACCCTCGGATAGGTCTTCCCGGTTCCCGCTCCCCTCCCCGCCCGGCTCCCACAGACACTATCGCTGACCTGGCGTCCACGAAATGGCGGACCACCACCTTCTCCTCGCCCCTATTTATAGGCCACGCTGAAGTCACATGATTGGACCGGCTCGCCCAATGAGAGGCGGAGGAGGTCGTGACGTTGCGGCCACAAACGCAACGAGAATCGCGGTTGCTGGGAGCGCGCTCTGGCGGTGCCGGTGGGACCGCGGAGACGTGCGCTGCTGAGTCTCGGTTGCCTCAGGCCTGGGGCTTCCTCGGGTGTTTACGCGTGGCCGACCTCCAAGTTACCCTCAGTCCTCTCTCCCTCATCTCCGGATAGACTGGGGTTTCATGACACCACTGTCGTCACTCCCAAACACCGATTGAGCCGTTTGCTCCAAATAAGATTTAGATAGTAGATGAATTCATTAATTACTTCACCCTCGAGAACGGCTACACTGGAATTTAAGGCCATCACGTTTACAAACGTACTTTAGAGTTTCTCCCAAGGTCACTGAGCTGTGTGTGACCAAGCTGCCACCAGAATGTGCCCGCCAACTTCCCACACTATGGAAAAGACAGATCCTGGAAAGTCGGCCCGACTCTGGCCGGTTTCCCGCCTCACCCGAACCGCAGCCTTTGGCAGAGAAGGGTGGCGTCATGAGCCCGGGCTCAAGATGTGTAATAGAAACTCAAAGGCAAATGAGACCGGTCAGGCCATAGGGACGCTCACCTTTAGCAAATAACATCGAAAAGAACTTCCTGGAGAAGAATTAAATACTGGGTCCCCAAACGAATGCCGGGAAGGGCACTTCCGGCCTCTCTCAGTGAGGCTAGGTTGCTGTGTTGACTTGAGGGTGGGGCTCAGGTCCTTAAACCACTCACATCTTCCTCTGTTTTCCACCTCCCTCTAGAAAAACAGAGCCACAAGAATAGCTAGCTCCTGGGAGAGAAATACCTCAAGCATGCTCGAAAAACGGTTAAGATCTCTCTCTTTGGAACAGTGAGTTAAGCTGGGAAGTTTGTCCGGTGTCCTGAAACCTCTCCCCTACCCTCTTTCAGTCCTGTCAGACTTATTGCTAAAATTTACATCTCTCAAGAAAAAGAAAAATAATAATACGCTGCATTTTCGGTCACAAGGTGAAAGACATGCCATTATTTACTTACTGCTCCCAGATATTCTCTTTTGAAGCATCTGCTATTGTGACTCTAAAAGGTTTATCCATAGTGGGGGGGAAATACAGAATTTTAATGGCTCTGAGCCTTAGTTTTCTCACTGTAAAATAGGAATTTCATACTGCTGGGCAAGAGGGGGAATGGGAACTACAGTTCTTGCGCCAGGACCTGTGCTGGCCTAAGCTGGGATGTTTCCCAGGTGAGGGAGGATTTTAGCAAACCCTTTCTCTTTCTCACTTTTCTTTCCTTTTTTTCTTTTCTGGCTCATTTATATTGCCTTGATTTGATTCCCCTCCTCTAAGTAAACTTTCCTCCTCTTTTAAATTTTATTTTCTTCTGCCAAAGCAAAGGCTTTAAAGGCAGACAGTCCTGGATCTGAACTACCAAAGTCCCCCTACTTATACTAAAGTATCTTGAGAAGAACCCCTTAACCTGTCTCAGAATTATTTTCTTCTGTAAAATGGGATAATAATACCAGCCTTGCAGGGTTGTTACGCGTTGTCTCTTCCCACAGGAACTTCAGCTTTTGTCTATTGTAGTCACTCCTGCATCCCTGGGGCTGAGAAACAAATCTAGCACACAGCACATAAACATATTTGTTTTTTGTTTTCTGTTTAAAATATATATATTTTAAGATTTTATTTATTATTTGACAGAGAGAGAGCACAAGCAGGGAGAGCAGCAGGCAGCGGGAGAGGGAGAAGCAGGCTCCCCGCTGAGCAGAGAGCCTGATGCAGGGCTCCATGCCAGGACCCTAGGATTATGACCTGAGCTGAAGGCAGCTGCTTAACAGACTGAACCACCCAGGCGCCCCTAAACATGTTTGTTTAATTATTTAATGACTTAAAGAAAGTATGTATGTAAATCACCTGACAATCTCTATTCAAAAAAAGCTCTTTTCAAAGAGTATCCTATTCTTGGGGCGCCTGGGTGGCACAGCGGTTAAGCGTCTGCCTTCGGCTCAGGGCGTGATCCTGCCGTTATGGGATCGAGCCCCACATCAGGCTCCTCTGCTATGAGCCTGCTTCTTCCTCTCCCACTCCCCCTGCTTGTGTTCCCTCTCTCTCTGGCTGTCTCTTTCTCTGTCGAATAAATAAAATAAAATCTTTAAAAAAAAAAAAAGAGTATCCTATTCTTTCCCACCATTTTTCCTGTTTTTTTGGTTTATGTATGTAATGCTCGCCCAGCACTCGTCTTTCTATGGAGCACTCTTAACCCTCCAGCTGTATTCCAGAGTACGTTTTGAACCTCCTATGGCCATCCACGCACACTTTCCATCTTCTGGTAACAGCATACAAAGTGAATTATCCATTTAAATTATGGATGATTTTAATGTTACTTTCAATTTATTCAACCACCAACCACTCTTGAACCACACGAAGCTTCAAAGGGCCATATCAGTATTTCTTGGTAGAGACAGGGAATGGGGATCCTATGTCGTAGTAAACATCTCTTGATTTCCTCTGGGGAACTACCTGTCTCACCATTGACCATGGTGTTTATTGATTCAGGTGTGGTTGGGTTAATTAAATCATTCCAGTTCTTAGCACCCCTCCTCCACCCCAATTAGTTCAGGAATGGATGAGCAATCCAATCAGACCAGTCAGCTGCCAGTTCGCTAATTCTAACCCTGCTGCTAGGTCAACCAAAGGTGTGCTCATTTCCTCTGACTAGTGGGTTCCTGAGCCAGGGCAGCCGTCCCGTTTCCAGGAGGGAAGGGCAGCCTGCAGTGGATCCAATCTAAAGGGAGGGAGAGAACTGAGAGATGGGGAATAGAGTCCTGGAACTCTTGTTTCAGAAGCCCTGAACCCAGTTCCATTTCTGGAATTCCCTAACGTACCTTCCCTAACACCTCACCCAATTTGCCTAAGCCACTTGAGGTGGGTTTTTTTTTTTTTCCTGTCACTTGCAAACAGAAAGATTCCAAATACTTCACAGACCTGTCTGTACTCCTGAAACCAGTAACACACTATATGTTAATTAATTGAATTAAAATAGTTTTTTAAAAAAGTTTCCAAATACAGAAATTACTCTTTTTTTTTTTTTTTAAAGATTTTATTTATTTATTCGACAGAGATAGAGACAGCCAGCGAGAGAGGGAACACAAGCAGGGGGAGTGGGAGAGGAAGAAGCAGGCTCACAGCAGAGGAGCCTGATGTGGGACTCGATCCCATAACGCCGGGATCACGCCCTGAGCCGAAGGCAGACGCTTAACCGCTGTGCCACCCAGGCGCCCCCAGAAATTACTCTTGACACAAACTTCTCAGCACCTCAAGTTGAGGATCATGGCACTGAGTTTTCTTCTGATTCTCATATTCACCCCTTACCAATTCAGGAAGTACTTTTTTTTAAGGAAAAAAAAAATGACTGATGGCCAGGCATTAATATCTATGTGTGAGAATTAATACTTTAAATATTGTGATTGACTTCAAGTAGAGAAGAAGATCTAATAAGAACATGGGCCATGGCAATAGTTCGTTAGTTCATTCATTGCTTGGTTCATTACTTGGTTCAGTGACTGTCCTGGCAGGAAGCAGATGGCACATTCAACAAAGAGTTAACTGAAGAGGTAATTATTTACAGGGCTAAGGGAACCCAGTTGGGAAGAGGTTATTCCCAGTGGCAGCTCCGAGACCCAATGAAGCAAGGAATGGAGCAGGATTACCAGAAGCAGCCAAATGCTATGACTATGACTAGAAGCCACTCTGCTCTCAGGTGGAGGAACTGCAGCAGCCCAGTTTGGGGGGTGGGGTAGGGATGGTTACAAGTGGAATAAATGGACTAATCTCTCTTCCCAGAGTCCCATCTTTGAACGGTGACTTCTGTTTCCCAAAGTCATGGGAAACCCTGAGGGCAAGAGAGCTGAGTGATGTAAGCTTAGAGGTCAGCCTCACAGGCACGGAGCAGGTCAGAGAAGACCAGAAAACTGATTCAGGGCTGTGTTGTCCAATACAGCAACCACTGGACACACATAGCTATTTGAGTCCCAATTAACATGTGCTGTAAATGTAAAATACATGCTAGATTCCAAACAGTATATTTAAAAAAATGTAAAATATCTCATTTTTATATTGATGATATGTTGAAATGATAATTTTTTGATGTATTGGGTTAAATAAATGATATTGTTAAAATTAACTTCATCTCTTTCTTTATACTTTTTTAAGTACACTTTTTTTTTTAAGATTTTATTTATTTATTCGACAGAGATAGAGACAGCCAGCGAGAGAGGGAACACAAGCAGGGGAGTGGGAGAGGAAGAAGCAGGCTCATAGCAGAGGAGCCTGACATGGGGCTCGATCCCATAACGCCGGGATCACGCCCTGAGCCGAAGGCAGACGCTTAACCGCTGTGCCACCCAGGCACCCCTTTCTTTATACTTTTTAACCGTGCCTACCAGCACATTTAAAATTACATGTTTAGGGGAGCCTGGGTGGCACAGTCAGTTGGACGTCTGCCTTCTGCTCAGGTCATGATCTGAGGGTCCTGAAATCAAGCCCCGCACTGGGCTCCCTGCTCAGCAGGGAGTCGCTTTTCCCTCTCCTCTGCCTCTCCCCACTGCTCCTGCACTCTCTCTCTCAAATAAATAAATAAATAAATAAATAAATAAATAAATAAATAAATAAAATCTTTAAAAATTTTTAAAAATAATAATAAAATAAAATTACATGTTTGGCTCACTTTTTATTTCTATTGGACAGTGTTGATATATAGAGACAAATGAAAAATAACCACACACAATTATGATTAATAAACATTTAAAAACTCATTCATCCTGGACAATTATTTGAAAATAGTGTGTTTGAAAATTATATCATTTTAAGCTTCCTTTTTTAACCTAATTGCTTTGATAGCTTGATAACTTTTCTATGCTTTTTGATATGATTCCCTGAAATAGTTTTTGGGATCATATTACATATTTAACATTCATTCCTTCAAAAAGCATTTATTAGGTGTCCTCTATTTTCCAAACACTGAGATGGATTTGGAGGAAAAAATAATAAGCCCAAACAAAGCCTCAGCCCGCTGCCATCGTGGAGCTAAGTTCTAATACAGGGGGAATTAGAGAAAGAATGACACAAGCAGTTGTGAAATTATTTATGTGGAAAATGGTCCAGAGAAGGAAATGGTGCTGAAAGAATATATCAAAGGAGGGCTGCTTGGATGGCTGAGTTGGTTAAGCTCCCAACTCTTGATTTCGGCTCAGGTCATAATCTCAGGATTGTGAGATGGAGGCTCACATCAGGCTCCGTGGTCAGTGTGGAGTCTGCCTGAGATTCTCTCTCTCCCTCCCCTTGTACTTCTCCTTCTGCTTGCTCTCTCCCTCTCTCAAATAAATAGATACATACAATCTCTTAAAAAGAAAAAAGAACATATCATAGGAGAAAAAAAAAGAATATATCATAGGAGAGATTGGCCTGAGAAGGCTTTCCAAAGGAAGTTATGATTAAGCAAAAGTGGGAGGGCAAAATTTGTGAGAGGAGTGAGAGAATGTTCCTGCAAGAGGGTACAGAATGTGTAAAGTTCCTGTAGTTAGAGGAGTTAAAAAAAAAAATCCAGTGTGAATGCAGCACAAAGTGGGAAATAGATTTGAAATTTTGTTAATATGTAAAATGTTCATGTTATACATGTATTTATTAATATATCAACAAGTACTTACCAAGTGCCTACTAAGTGCTTGCAAAGAAGCAAAGTGAATTAGTCATGAATATTACACAGCCACAAAAAAGGATGAATTCTTGCCATTTTTGACAACATGGTTGGACCTAGAGGGTGTTACGCTAAGTGAAATAAGTCAGACTGAGAAAGTCAAATAGCATATGATTTCACTCATATGTGGAATTTTTAAAAAATCCCGAATGAACAAACAAAAAGCAAAATCAGACCTGTAAATACAGAGAACGGACTGGTGGTTGCCAGGAAGGGGGGTGGTGAGGAGCTGGGCAAAATGGGTGAAGGGGAGTGGGAGATACAGGTTTCGAATTATGGAATGAATAAGTCACGGGAATAAAAATCACAGCATAAGGAATATAGTCAATGATATTGTAATAGCATATGGTGGCAGATGATAGATAGCTACGCTGGGGGTGAACATAACATAATGTATAAGCTTGTCCAATCCCTATGTTGTATACCTGAAACTAATGTAACATTGTGTGTCAACTATACTCAAAAAAATTGTTTTGAAGGCGCCTAGGTGGCTCAGTCGGCTAACTGTCTGCCTTCATTCGACTCAGGTCATGATCTCAGGGATCAAGCCCCACATTGGGCTCCCTGCTCAGTGGGGAATCTGCTTCTCCCTCTACCCCTCCCTCCTGATCGTGCTCTCTCTCTCGCTCTCTTTCTCTCTCAAATAAATAAATAAAATCTTTTAAATTTTTTTTTGCAAAGATCAATCAGTCACATTCATTCAATCAAATTAATTGAGTACTTATTTTTCTCTGTGGTAGGCTGAGAGCTGCTGCTGTAATGCTATGTCAGAAATACGTGCACCAAAAAAAAAAAAGAAAGAAAGAAAGAAAGAGTATATGTACCCAGTAGACTTTCCCCTTCTCCACACAGAATATTCCAGGTGACAACTGTCTTTTTATTTTCAAAATGGGGCAGGGTCCTTGTGTCTGGAAAGGAATAATGATTGATTCTGGTGGGGTTTTTTTGTTTTTTCGCTTTTTAAAGATTTTATTTATTTATTTGAGAGAGGGAGAAAGAGAGAGTATGAGCAAGGGGAAGGGCAGAGAGAGAGGGAGAAGCAGACTCCCTGCTGACTAGGGAGCCTGATGCGGGGCTTGATCCCAGGACCCCAAGATCATGACCCAAGCCAAAAGCAGATGTCCAGCCGACTGAGTCACCCAGGTGCCCCTAATTCTGGTGTTTTGATTAAATTAAATTAATCGGTTTCAAATTCTTAAATCCAGTTCTTTTTGTACTATTTAAAAGATTTTATTTATTCATTTGATGGAGAGAGAGACAGCCAGCGAGAGAGGGAACACAAGCAGGGGGAGTGGGAGAGGAAAAAGCAGGCTCCCAGCGGAGGAGCCTGATGTGGGGCTCGATCTGAGAATGCCAGGATCACGCCCTGAGCCGAAGGCAGACGCTTAACGACTGAGCCACCCAGGTGCCCCCAGTTCTTTTTGTACTATTAAGCTAAACTTCCAATCATCGTTTTATTTTCTAAAAATCTAATGTTTCTTAATAAGATCAATAATTCCCACTGTCCTTAGATAAATCTTTAATAGAATCAGAAATTCGGGGTGCCTGGCTGGCTCAGTCAGTAGAGCATGCAACTTTTGATGTCGGGGTTGTGAGCTCAAGCCCCACCTTGAGTGTAGAGATTACTTAAAAATAAAATCTTAAAAATAAAAAATAGAAAGTAATGGAATAAAAAATTAATCAGAATTTCCCTAAGCAAACTTTACACACTTGACTGATTTAATTCCTTTTAATATATCCAGCAACATTTGTACATTTAATACACTTAATTTTCTGAAACATTGCAAATGCCTCTCACAGCAGACTGAGAATTCTCGCAAGCAAGATCTCTGGTGTTCATGGATTGGAAGGCTTAATACTGTTAAAACGGCAATACTACCGACAGCAGTCTATGGATTCAGTGTAATCCCTATCAAAATTCCAAAGGCCTTTTTTTGCAGAAATGGAAAGTCAATCCTCGAAGTCATATGAATTCACAAGAGGCCCCAGTAAACAAAAATAATCTTAAAAAATAAGAACAAATTTGGAGGACTCACACTTCCTAACTCCAGAACTTACTACAAAGTTATAGTACTCAATGGATTGTAGTATTAGCACAAAGATGGACAGACCAATGGAATGGAATTGAGTCTGGAAATAAACCCATGCATCTACAGGCAACTGATTTTTGAGCAAGGGCCAAGACTATTCGATGAGGAAAGAATAGTCTCTTCAACAAATGATGTGACAACCAGGTATCCACGAGCAAAAAAAAAAATGAAGTTGAAGTCTGATCTCATAGGGGCGCCTGGGCGGCTCAGTCGTTAAGTGTCTGCCTTCAGCTCAGAGCGTGATCCCAGAGTCCTGGGATCAAGCCCCATGTCAGGCTCCTCCACTGGGAGCCTGCTTCTTCCTCTCCCACTCCTCCTGCCTGTATTCCCTCTCTCGCTGGCTGTCTCTCTCTGTGTCAAATAAATAAATAAAATCTTAAAAATATATATATCTAAGTCATTAAAAAAAAAAGAAATCCTACCTCATACCATATAAAAAAGAATTAACTGCAAATGCATGAATGACCTGAGTGTTCGATTCCAAACCATAAAACTCTTAATAGGACAACATGGGGATAGATCTTCATGGCCAGGATTTGGCAATGGATTCCTGGATATGGCCCCAAAGGTACGAGCGACAAAAGAAAACACAGTTAAATTGAACTTCATCAGAATCAAAAACGTTTGTATGTTAAAAGGCATTATTAAAAAAGTGAAAAGGCAGCTGCTGCGTAATAAAGAATTTGTCTGGTCAGTGTCCCAGGTTCCTGACATTGAGCACCTAAAACCCTTGGAATTTCCTTACAACCACGTGATTAGAACGTTGGGACTTTGAGCCAGCCCTACCGCTGGGGAGGGGGTGGTGGGAATCGGGGCTGGCAATGAAGTCAGTACTGCAGCCAGTGGTTTAATCAGCTAAACTTATACAATCAAACTCCCATTAAAAACTCAATGGAGGGGCGCCTGGGTGGCACAGCGGTTAAGCGTCTGCCTTCGGCTCAGGGCGTGATCCCGGCGTTCTGGGATCGAGCCCCACATCAGGCTCCTCCGCTATGAGCCTGCTTCTTCCTCTCCCACTCCCCCTGCTTGTGTTCCCTCTCTCACTGGCTGTCTCTGTCTCTGTCAAATAAATAAAATCTTTAAAAAAAAAAAAAACTCAATGGAGCTTCCTGGTTGGTAAATATATCGATGTGCTTGAAGAGTGATGCTCTCTGATTCTATGAGAAAGCACAGCTCTGTGTTGGGGACCCTCCCAGTCCTTCCCCTTTGTGTCTCCCTATTTGGCTCTTCCTAACCTATATCCTTTTTTTTTTTTTTAAGGCATCTCCAGATGTGCCTGGGTGGTTCAGTTGGTTAAGCATCTGCCTTTGGTTCAGGTCACAATGCCCGGGTCCTGGGATCAAGCCCTGTGTTGTGTTCCCTGCTCAGTGGGAGACCTGCTTCTCCCCCTCCTCCCACTTGTGCTTTCTGTCACTCTCTCTCTCTCTCAAATAAATAAATAAATAAATAAATAAATAAATAAATAAATAAAATCTTAAAAAAAAAATAGAGGTGCCTGGGTGGCTCAGTTGGTTAAGCATCTGCCTTTAGCTCAGGTCATGATCCCAGGGTCCTGGGATCAAGTCCCACATCAGGCTCCCTGGTCAGCGGGGAGCCTGCTTCTCCCTCTCCCTCTGCTGCTCTCTCTCTCTCTCTGTCAAATAATAAATAAAATCTTTAAATAAATAAATAAATAAAAATAAAAAGCATCTCCACATCCCATTTGGGGCTTGAACTCAGGACCTAAGATCAAGGGTCACATGCTCTACCAATAGCTAGCTGGGCACCCCATGACCTATATTCTTTAATAAAAATGGAACTGCAAGTATAATGGTTTCTTGCATTTTATGAGTCATTCTCGTGAATTATCAAACCTAGGGGGTGTGGAAACCCCTATATTTATAGCCACATGTTCAAGATTGCATGTGGCCTGGAGACCTCCAGATGCTGAAGCTGGTGTCTGAAGCGGAAGCAGTCTTGTCAGGAACCATACCCTTAAACCTCTAGTTTCTGATGCTAACTCCGGGCGGCTGATATCAAACTGAATTGGAGCACACCAGTTGGTGTTGCAACAGGTGGAATTAAAACAGAATAATAGCCTACAGAGCAGAAGAAAATATTTTGCAAGGGTGCCTGGGTGGCTCAGTCCATGAAGCATCTGTCTTCGGCTCAGGTCATGATCCCAGGGTCCTGGGATGAAGCCCCGCATTGGGCTCCCTGCTCAGCAGGAGCCTGCTTCTCCCTCTGCCTCTCCCCCTGCTTGTGCTCTCTCTCTCTGTCAAATATTAAATAAATCTTTTTAAAAATGGTAATAATAAAAAATGTCCAATAGCAGATGAAAAGATGCTCAACCTCATTAGTCATTAAGAAAATGCAAATCAAGGGGCGCCTGGGTGGCACAGCTGTTGGGCGTCTGCCTTTGGCTCAGGGCGTGATCCTGGCGTTGTGGGATCGAGCCCCACATCAGGCTCTTCCGCTGTGAGCCTGCTTCTTCCTCTCCCACTCTCCCTGCTTGTGTTCCCTCTCTCACTGGCTGTCTCTCTCTCTGTCGAATAAATAAATAAAATCTTAAAAAAAATGCAAAGCAAAAAAATCACAATGAGGTATAATTTCACACCCATTTGGATAGCTATAATAATGTTTCAAAGGAAAATAACAAATATCAGTGAGGGTGTGGAGAAATTAGAACCCTCATACACAGCTGGTGGGAATGTAAAATAGTACAGCTGCTATGGAAAAGTTTTGCCATTCTTCACAAAGTTGAACATAGAATTATCTTGTGACCTAGTCACTCCTTACTAGGTATAGACCCCAAAGAATTGAAGACTGGTCCTCAAACAAGTCCATGCACGTGTATATCCACACAACTGCCAACAGGTAGGAACGGCCCAATGTCCATCAATGAATAAACAGATCATAGTGAAATGAAATATGATTCAGCTACAAGAAGGGATAAAGTACTGGTATATTCTACAAAATGGTAAGCCTTGAAAACACGCTGAGTGAAAGAAGCCAAGCACAAAAGGTCACATATTGTATGATCCCATTGATATGAAAAATTCAGAATGAGTAAATTCACAGTTAGAATGCAGATTGCGAATTGTCAGGGACGAGTGGGGAGCAGATTTTTTTTTTTAAGATTTTATTTATTTGAGAAAGAGAGTGAGAGAGAGAGAGAGTGGGAGCGTGCGTGCACAAGCCGGGGAGAGGCAGAGGGAGAGGGAGAAGCAGGCTTCCCGCCAAGCAGGGATCCCGGCCTGGGGCCCGATCCCAGGACCCCGGGATCATGACCTGAGCCGAGGGCAGACCCTTAACCAATGAGCCACCCAGACACCCCAGGGAGCAGATTCTTAATGGGTGCCAGGTTTCCTTTTGGGATGATGAAGATATTTTGGGGTATTCTAAACCTCTAAGCAACCCTTATAAATGTAATACAATAGACTGAGTATTTGTGTCCCCCCCACCACTACCAAATTCATACGTTGAAACGCTAATCCCAATGTGATTGTATTTAGAGGCGGGCCTTTAGGAGGTGATTAGGTCACGAGCATGAAGTCCTCATGAATGGGATCAATGCCCTTATAAGAAGAGCCTAGAGGACTATCTAGCCCTCCTTCAACCATGTGAAGACATATAGAGAAGCAGGCACACATAGAGACATACAGACACATAGAGAATCCGAAGACGGCACTCACTAGAACCAGACCATGCTGGTCGGCAGCCTGATCTTGGATTTCCAGCCTCCAGAGCTGTGAGAGATGAATGTATGTTGTCTATAAACCCCCCAGTCTACAGCACTTTGTTAGAGAGGCCCATGCTAGGACCTGTAATAAGTCAAGTCTATACAAAATAAAAAATAAAAAAATGAAATAAATCAAATCTATAGATACGATACGTCAGAGTGTTGACTCTGGACCAGCATGTGGGATCTGAACCCTGACTAAAGATTTGATGACATTAAGGAATTACAATTAATCTTTAAAGAATTATAACAATACTATGCTTATAATTTTAAAGTCCCTATCTTTTAAAGACACATGTGGAGATACACAGATAGACTAAGCTGAGAATGGCTGGCTGAAGCTGGGTAATAGGTAAGGGGTTCATTATACTCTCCTGTCTACTTTTGTTGTATGTTTGAAATTTTCCATAATAAGGAGAAAAAAAGGAGAGAAGCAGAAAGAGGAGAGCAGGAAGGAAAAGAGAGAGGAAATAATTATCCTGCTGCTGGTGTCATAATAGCGTAGCATTTTATAGATTACGGCACCTTTGGGGCACCTGGGTGGCTCAGTTGGTTAAGCGTCTGACTTCAGCTCAGGCCATGATCCTGTCAGGGTCCTGGGATCAAACCCCGAGTTGGGCTCCCCGCTCAGCAGGGAGTCTGCTTGTCCCTCTACCCCTTCCCCAACTTGCGCGCTCCTCTCTCAAATAAGTAAATAATAAAAAAAATCTTTGAAAAAAAAAATCTTTGGATTACAGCACATTTACATGCAGTCATTCAGGAGAGACAGGTGAGCTCCTGGCTTCTTCTTAAACTCTTTCCCTGCCAGCCACGAGAGCCCTGCCTGCCTTGGGACCAAGGCCAACCTGACAGGTAGAAGACAGAAGACAATAAACGTTCATGAGAAGTGAGTGTGAAAGCTCTCATTCCCAGCCCTGCCCACACTTGCCCAGAGGCTCTGCAGCAATCAGTCCTCTCAGGCTGGGCCTTAGAGCAAAGACAGACTGTAAGATAGGGACCCCCTAACAATAGTACCTCTTGCTCCTGGTCTCTTTCCAGCCTATCCCAGCAGGCCTTGATTGCTTCCAACTGCTTGCCACATATTTTAGAATTTAAATTATAAGTATACCCAGCTGAAGCTTTGTTCTCCAGACAAAAATCTGTAGCTTACTTCATGAGTTTTTGTTTGTTTTTATTATAAAGTTTAAGGAGCAGGGCCAGCAAGTGAGGGCCACAGTCGACAGTTCTATTCAAGTTATACTTCCTCTCTCTCATTCACCATGCTGTGTCTGGGGAAAGTGAAGTCCTCTCAAAGTGTGCCGCAGAATCAAAAACTTTGGGAAACACTGAGTTTCAGGCTTTCAAACTTTCATTTTTAAGTTGGTCCCCTGTTTCCAATAATCATCAGTTAAGGATCCGATTTCTCCTAGCCTGGGGTGTCACATGACTGCGGATGTGTGGGAGCGAGTTGAGAGCTATTGGAGTAATTCCATTTTCCTGACAGTGCCTACCCACCAAATACCTTTCTCCACGTATAGCAAATCCCCATCCTCCACCCAACACATGTACTCATCTTTCACCTTGGTTTTTTTTGGATTTGTCTGACTTATAAAATGTCATTGTACACTTGAAACAAGTGGAAACTGGGATACAGAAGGGTTAAGTAACTTGCCTGAGGCCACACAGCTTGCAAGGGATGGAGCTGGGATTCCAACTTCAGGTCTGGCTCTGGAGCCTGATGATGGTCTGAGGAATGCAGTGTAGCTATTCTCAGAAATTGTGGCCCTTTGGAAAGGCTGCCTTTGACATATCTGGGTGTGTGTGTTTGTTTTTTCAGCTCCAAGGAACAACATGTTACATGAACACATGTCCTTCCTTGCTGTGCCAGCCCCCTCTGGCAGCTCAGCTCCTGAGCCTCCTTTTCCGACTACAGCTCCACCCTCTACCCCCACCCTCCCCGGGTGAACGTCAACGCCTGCCTCAGTGTATTGCCTTATTTGGTTCTCAGACCCACAAAGAAGTCTGGAAAAGGATCCAGGCCTGAGTAAAAGGATTGCTTATGCAGCTAGGGAATGAGAAAACTTTATTTCACGGACCCTGGCTGGTGCTGTGGAAATCATAAATACAGGGAAATGAGTTTGTTCAAAAGCAACTACAAGGGGTGCCTGGGTGGCTCAGTCATTAAGCGCCTGCCTTCGGCTCAGGTATGATCCCAGGATCCTGGGATTGAGCCCCGCATCAGGCTCCCTGCTAGGGGGAAGCCTGCTTCTCCCTCTCCCACTCCTCCTGCTTGTGTTCCTCTCTCACTGCCTTTCTCTCTGTCAAATAAATAAATAAATAAATAAATAAAATCTAAAAAAAAGGAATTTGAGTATTAAAAAAAAAAGCAACTACAAGAAGCAACTGAGAGGGCCAACAGAGGTGCTGAGATGTCACAGGTTGTAATGTGTGCTTAATTCTGTGCTTGGAGAGATTTGTCTTTTTTTTTTTCAGTTCCCCATGGCTGTCTTTGTTTTTTCCCTTCTTTTCTGAGTTTCTAGGGCCTACACACCAATTTCTAGTTTATAGCCAAGGAAACTCACAAGTCTGAAAAGTGCAAAAAATTTGAGGTAGCTGGTACCGTAACTGTTGTCACAATTTAGCAGTGGTTGCATGTAACACTTAAACAGCCTATTCAACTGGGTTTAGAGAGTCTCTCTCTCTCCTTCTCTTTCTCCCACTCATTTTTTTTTTTTTAAGATTTCATTTTTGGGGCATCTGGGTGGCTCAGTTGGTTGGGCACCTGACTCTTGGTTTCTGCTTAGGTCATGATCTTGGGATTGTAAGATCAAGTACCACGTTGGGCTCCATGCTCAGTGGGGAGACTACTTGGGATTCTCTCTCTCTCCCTCTGCTCCTCCCCACCTCTCTTTCAAATAAATATTTTTAAAAAGATTTTATTTATTTATTTGAGAGAGAGAGAGTGCACGCACCCACACACAAGCAGGGGAAAGGCAGAGGGAGAAGCAGGCTCCCCTTTGAACAGGGAACCCAGACCCGGGCTCAATCCCAGGGCACCGAGGTCGTGACCTGAGCTGAAGGCAGACACTTCACTGACTGCGCTGGCCAAGCACCCTCCCGCTCTCATTTAATCCTTGAAATTTGCTGCAGTAGATATTCTCATTATCTCCATTTTATGGATGAGAAAATTGAGGCACAAAAAGTTATATCCCCTAACCAAGGTCCCAGAGCTCAGAACTACCAGAGCCAGATTTGACCCCTGGGTCAGGATACTAGCCACAGGCCCACTCTTCTTCTGAGCCCTCCACGTATCTGGAATCCTTATTCTACCTGACCCATCACAGATTGATTCCCTTCCTCCTGCATCTCTGTCTTCTCCCTCTCAGTTTTGTAAGTTTCCAACTATCTGGCTCCTCCTTCTCAGTGCCCACTAATGCAGGGAACTCTCATGGTTTTGTCTCAGTCTCTGGGGGGCACTCCAATCAGATGGGGGGCCACCAAATGTGGGGCATCAAAACTGGGTGGGGGCCGGCAGCAGCAGCATGTGGAATGGAAGAATTTGCCCAAGGCAGAACGAAAGAGATAGAAGTTTATTGAATACTCTGGAAGGGAGCAGTAGGAAGGATGGCAAAGGAGAGACTGTGATGAGGTGGTGGTGGTGGTGGTGCCACAGTTATAGGACTGACTAAGGGAGTATGGGGACAAATGGAATTTTCCCTTTTTTGGTAATCTTAGGAACTGTGCCTGGTTATAATTGGTCAGTTAGGCCTATGGCTGATTCGAGGTGGGTCACCTAATGAGCCTTTTTGCATTCAGCGGGCAGGCACTGTGGGTCCTTTTAACTTATTCAGGTTTCCAGTGCTCAAATTAGTTGACTACAAGTGGCCTCTACAGTCCCCTCTGGGCTCCCTGTATGTCTTTTTCCAGGAGGGAGCTTGTCTAGTTTCAGGACCTAAGTTCTTTGCTTTATCTTTGGTGGGGTGCTTATTCCTTCATGCTTAAAACATACATCCAAGGTTGCCTGGCTGGCTCAGCCAGTGGAGTATGTGCCTCTTGATCTCGGGGTCTTGCGTTTGAGCCCCATACTGGGCATAAAGTTTACTTAGAAATAAAATAAAAATTTAAAAACCCCATACATCCAAATATTATACATGCTCTTATGTCCCCAACATTCTTCAGACCTCCAATTCACTCTTTCCATTCTATGCCCCACATTTGAGTCTCACTGCTTCCAGGCTACTCTTTTTTTTTTTTTAAGATTTTATTTACTTATTTGAGAGAGAGAGCACATGCACGAATGGGGGTGGGGGAAGGGCAGAGGAAGAGGGAGAAGCAGACTCCCAGGGAGCCCAGGGCTCAATCCTAGGACTCCGAGAGAGATCATGACCTGAGCTGAAGTCAGATGCTTATCCAACTGAACCACCCAGGTGCTCTGACTTCCAGGCTACTCTTGACTGACCAGGAGCCTCATGACCTGCCTACTTCCCCTGCCTACTTCCTAGTCATTGTGTCTTTCCTTTCCAAAAACAAGCTGCATACCTCTATATTTGGTCCCCTTTGCCTGGAATGCCCTAGCCAGGGTTTTTCAAACTTTTGATCCCAACAGCAAAACATACATGGGATGACACAACCCAGTACGTGCAAGTACATGACCCAAGGGTGGGCACATCTCCACAGTGGTTAACCACAACCATGTTCGTGTTCAAGTTAGAAAATAGATGCCAGGTCACACCGGTTAGAATTCCAGTCCAGTTTGTGTCCTCACCCAGGGGAGTTATTCAAAATATTTAACCCTAGTTCAGCTTAGACCCGAGCTAATCAAAACAGTCATGAGAGGGTGGCAAGAAAAGAGAGTAGGGCTCAAGGTGGGTGGGAGATAGTCACAGGATAAGGATGGGGTTCTCAGAGGAGCAGCTATTCACCAACAAACAAAAGTATTTGAATTTTTTTTTAAAGAGAGAGAGCGTGCAAATGAAGAGAGAGCAGGGGTGGTAGGAGCAGGCGGAGAGGGAGAGAGAGAATCTTAAGCAGGCCCCATGCTCAGCATGGAACCTAACTCGGGGGCTCCATCCCACAACCCTGAGATTGTGACCTGAGCCGAAATCAAGAGTCTGACGCTTAACTGACTAAGCCATTCAGGTGCCCCAGTATTTGAATATTTTAACAACTGTTACCTCTGTTCTAGAGTCTTCCAGGTGAAAATCAGTCCTGTCTACCCCCTTAACTTCTGTGTCTAAACCTGCTTTCAGATTCCTGGCTTTTCTGCTTCTCTCTACTTTCTGCCTCATCCTTGCTTGGAGAACAGCCCAGGAGGTCACTCCCTCATTAATTCTAATTTCTGAAAGAAAAGCAGTCTGCTCAGACAGAAGTCCCCGGAGGGGGCTTTAATGGCAAAGGAATGTATTCCAGGCCTGTTGGGCCACAGTGTGCAGTTTCGGTGCCGCACCAGCAGGTGCTGGGAAGCGCAGCACAGCAGGCTGGGAGACACTGGGTAATAATGACCCTGCTGCAAAAGGGCGCTAATGGCAGGGAGATGAAATGTTTCTCAATAGACTCTGACCACGTTGCTAGGAAGCAGGCACCCAGTACGGCATACTGCGACAAGTCTTCAAAGTACCTTGGCAACCGAGATCTTTAACTCTAGAAGCAAACTCGTATCAGGATTCTTGACTGTCGGCTGACACCGAGACCTTGAGCAACTTTTCAGTCTCGAGCTCTTTTGAGTCTCACTACCATATCTTTCATTTTACAAAATAGGACAAGAGGAATGACTGACCTAAATCAAAAAGGCATGTGAGGATTAAAACAACTCTTTGTTTTGCAAATTGGCAACCAAAGGGAAAGCTTAAACATTTAAGCTCCGTTCTAGTGGGAACTATATTTAGGGTAACTACATAACCTCAGTTGATGAGAGAAAGCTCTATTTTACCAAGAATACCAGCTAATCAATGTAGAAGTAATGTTAGTAATATAAAACCAGGGGTGCCTGGATGGCTCAGTGGGTTAAGCATCTGCCTTTGGCTCAGGTCATCCCGGGATGGAGTTCTGCATGGGCTCCCTGCTACATGGGGAGCCTGCTTCTCCCTCTCCCTCTGCCCCTTCCCCCTGCTCATGCACGTGTGCTCTCACTCCCTTTCTCTCTCTCAAAGAAATAAATAAAATCTTTAAAAATAAAATAAAATAAAACCAGGGGCACCTGGGTGGCTCAGTCGGTTAAGCGTCTGCCTTTGGCTCAGGTCATGATACCAGGGTCCTGGGACCTGAGCCCCATTTGAGCCCCCCAGGCTCCCTGCTCCTTGGGGAGTCTGCTCCTCCCTCTTCATCCCCCCCCCACCAGCTCATTCTCTCTCTCTCAAATAAATAAAATCTTAAAAAAAAAAAAGCAATATAGGGGCGCCTGGGTGGCACGGCGGTTAAGCGTCTGCCTTCGGCTCAGGGCATGATCCCGGTGTTATGGGATCGAGCCCCACATCAGGCTCCTCTGCTGTGAGCCTGCTTCTTCCTCTCCCACTCCCCCTGCTTGTGTTCCCTCTCTCGCTGGCTGTCTCTATCTCTGTTGAATAAATAAAAAAAATTAAAAAAAAAAGCAATATAAAATCAGCATTTTGCAAGCTCTAATAAAATTAATGCAAGCAAGGATTGTCAACTGGTGTTAAAATTGAGAATGCTGATCACACTAAATGTTAACAAGGATATGGAGGAATTGGACTCTCGTGCAGTGCTGGGGAGAATGTAAAATGTACAAACACTTTGGAAAAGAGTTTGGCAATTTTTTAAAAAGTTAAACAAATATCCGTCATATGACTCAGCCATTCCACTCCTAGGTATTTACCCAAGAGAAATGGAAGCGCATGTCCACACAAAGACTTCTACATGAATATTTGCAGTGGATTTCTTTTTAGGGGCCCAAAAAACGCTTTGAAGAAATTAAGGGTATGACTAATAGATCCCCTCAGCCATCTCAAAAAAAGAAAAAAAATAAAGATAGGATTATCTAGAAAAGATAAGTGGAAAGATCTCTCATCTACTGGAATGAATCCCCACACCATTCACAGGACACCCACGAGGCTCTGGAGAAGTTGATACTAAGTAGGACAGCTTGGACTGAAAGGCACGGAGAAGATAAAATGAAAGAATGCTGCCAGACCCCCAAAATTCTACAGACAGGAAGCAGGCTGATAAAAATTACTCAGCTTTGAATATAATCCTTTCATGAAAAAGAGAGGCTGACTCAGGATGAAGTCTGAAACCCAGAAAACAGAGTTAAGGGTCATAAAGGATTATTCCCAAAGCCTTGAAACCTGATGGGAGTTTACCTGACTGAATTTTGGAATTTCTTGGGACCAGTGATTCCTTTTTCCCTTCTTAGAATAGGAATGTCTATAACTGTTGTCCTATGCCAGTTCCACCATTGTTTTTTGGGAGCAGAAAACTTTCTAGTTTCACAGGTCCGCAGATGGAGAGGAATTTTGCCCCAGGTCTATATCCAGAGTCTCAGCCATATCTAATTTAGGTGATTTCAATGATGAGATTTTAGACTTTGAGTTCATGCTCTAATCGGTTGAGATTTTTGGGATCTTGGAATGGGGTAAATATGTTTGGCATATGAGATGGACATAAATCTTTGGGGATCACAGAGCAGGTCATGGTAGGCAGAATAATGGTCCCCCAAAGATGTCCGCATCCTAATCCCTAGAACCTATGAATGTGTATGTTACATGGCAAAATGGAATTAAGGTAGGAGATGGAATTAAATATACCAGTCAGATGACCTTAACATAGGAGATTATCCTGGATTATCTGGGTGGCCGTATACACCCAAAAAATTCCTTAAAAGTGGAAGAGAGAAAGAGAGGACTATGAAGAAAGGTCAAAGAGATGGAATGTTACTGGCTTTTCAGATGAACAAAGGGGAACCACCTGCCAAGGAATGTGGACAGCCTTTAGGAGCTGGAAAAGGCAGGCAAAGGGATTCTCTGCTCAAGCTTCTACATAGGAATGCAGTCCTGCTGAGACCTTGATTTAAACCGGATGAGGCCCGTGTTGAAACTTGAACCCACAGAACTGTAAGAAAATACATTTTGTGTTGTTTTAACCTACTAAGTTTGTGATAATTTTCATAGCAGCAATAGAAAATCAGCACAGTACCCTTTAAAAATGTGCCTTTTATTGCATGTCAATTATACCTAAATGAAGCTGTTAAAAATTGGGTGGTTGAGGGGTACCTGGGTGGCTCAGTTGGTTAAGTGTCTGCCTTCTGCTCAGGTCCTAAGCAGTTGGGCTCCCTGCTCAGCCAGGGGCCTGCTTCTCCCTGTCCCTGCTTCTCCCCCTGCTTGTGTTCTCTCCTGCTCTCTTTCTCTGTCAAATAAATAAATAAAATCATAAAAAAACAATTAAATGGTTGATAGAAAACTGAATGTACAAATAGGTTCAGTTAATACCCTATTGGTTCATTTTTAGTCTCAGATTGGAGGTGGAGTAGATGTAATCATATTGTGGGAGAATCAGGCTGTCATTCCCTGGAGACTGGTGAATTTTAGCATCAGTACTGGGTCTAGATACTGGGTGTCTTCTGATGATGATGATATGAATACACAACACTACTTAACGTGTAGTCTAGCCAAAATGTTTATTTTTTAATTTTTTAAAAAGGTTTTATTTGTTTTTTTGACAGAGAGAGAGACAGCGAGAGAGGGAACACAAGCAGGGGGAGTGGGAGAGGGAGAAGCAGGCCTCCCGGCCAGGCAGGCAACCTGATGCCGATGCAGGGCTCGAGAAGCCGGTGCAGGGCTTGATCCCACGACCTAGGCATCATAACTGAGTCGAAGGCAGATGCTTAATGACTGAGCCACCTAGGCACCCCTAGGCAAAATGTCTAAATTGAGTCTCTCACGTCTTTAGGTACAACTTTTTTTTGTTGTTTTAAAGTAAGCTCTATGCCCTACGTGGGGCTTGAACTCAATGACCCTGAGATCAAGAGTCACATGCTCAACTGACTGAGCCAGCCAGGTGCCCCTAGATATAACTTTTAATTTACAGTATTGAAGGTGCAAGATAAATACTGGCACAAGGAAGGAAACAGAGAAATCAGAAAGTGGAATGTTCTGCAGGACACTTGGCCTTTTCTCTCTGAAAGTCAATGTCATGATGAAAGGAGAAGCCACTAAGGATCATAAGAACCAGGTCAACGAGCAGTACTGCACTCATACTGGTTTCAGCAGATTTGCTGAGGGGCCCCTGGGTGGCTCAGTCGGTTAAGCGGCTGCCTTCGTTGGGCTCGGGTCATGATCCCAGGCTCCTTGCTCAGTGGGGAGTCTTTTCCCTCTGCCTGCTCCTCTCCCCCCAACTCCCCACCCCCTTCCTGTGCTCTCGTTCTCTCTCTCTCTCAAAAAAGAAAATTGCTGATAAGGACATTTTGGGGGAAGTTTGAATATAGTTTGGATATTAGATAAAATGAAATTGTTTACAAGAGTGAAGAGGAAGAGATTGGTGACTGAAAAAAAGGTTACAGAGTAATATGAAGAAGATAATTTTATTTAATTAAAAACTGTGTATATAGAAAAGGATACAGATTGATTTTTACTCAGATATTAACAGTGGAAATCTCTGATGATGGGATGATGCTAGTCGCTTGTTTTTGCCTACTTGGATTTTTTAACCTTCTCCCCTGCACATGCAGAATTTTATACTAACAAAACATTGCTTGTAAAGGAATATTAGGATTACACGAGACAACAGGTAGTACAGATAAAGCATTAGGGCTATGTTAAACACACCTGTGGCTACTTCGCTGGGTCTACCACTATGGTAGTAACTAACACGGCCTGAGCGTTCACAAAGTGCTCCGCGTACATCCAATTGCTTTGCCTGTATTCATTCAGCGGACTCACAAAAACATTTACAGAGCAATGCAGCACACTCATACATAAATATTTCGGACTATATGCAATGGAAACAAAAGCTTTCAGAGAACAGTCACCTACCCTGACTGTGTGTAATGCGTTCTGTTATCTTCTCTTAAAATGTATTCTGATTTTACTTCATTTTAAAAAATGCTGGTTCGCTTATTAAATTGATTTCATGATCCACTAATGGGTCTTGACCTGCAGTTTGAAAAACCCTTTTAACTCATTTAATACACACAGACATGCATAAATTCCTACGCGGTAGGAAATATTTTTGTACCTATTTTTCAGAAGAGGAAATTCTGACACAGAGAGGTTAAGTAACTTGCCAAAGCACACATAGTTAAAGTGGGAGAACCAGAATTCTAACCCAGGGAGTCAGCCCCAAAGCCTGCCCTTTGAACCACTCTCTCACATGCCTCTCATCCCACCAGACACATGGTGAGAAATGAGTATCTGCTGATACATGTCTCTGATTCTCCAAACCAGTGATTCCTGTAGCATTTGAACAGAGTGCTCTGTTAAGGGTATTGGTGTATTCAAGGTGATGCAGATTTCGGGAGCCTATTTTCTGACTTTTGCATTTTGTGATGAATGAGAGTTCTGTGTGAAGAGCATAGACCTCAAGGTCAGATAATTCTAGGTTCAAACACTGGCTCCGCAGCATGGACAGAACCAGATTTGGTGGGGACTGAAGTTTATATAATATTGAAAGCTCCTTTTAAGGAAAAGAGTAAAGCTTATGGATACAGAATTAGATGCAGGGTCTGGAAAGAGACCCATGAAAGAGAGGATACCTTCAGTTTCCTTAGTTTCATTAGTTTCCTGTTTAATTTGCCTCTGTCTGCCCCTCACTGGCCCTTTCTTTCATGTTCAGATCTCTGAAATAGGGTTAACAATGCTTGCTTTTTATGGATGCCAGGGGATCTGCTGGAGGGCCTAGCACAATGTTTATTGAGTAGATATGCAATAAGGGATTGTTAATAATATAATAATGATGATGGTGGAAAAAACAGAATACTTCCATTAGAAGCCAGGTTCTAACCAGGGTTTTGAAATTAAAAACATGATGTGGAGACAATTAGTTCATCAGTTCATTTAAAGCCTCAGCTCTGCAACTTAACTCTCCCCAGAGTCCAATTATTTTGGTTTTTCCAAAGAGAAGTCTAAGTAAGAATAAAAAAACAGAGCATCTAAAAATAAAGGCAGATAGAGTATCCTGGGAGAAAGTCATCTGCCTGGGGCCCCTAAAGGCCAGATTTGCACTGCGTGGATATCAACAAGAAGAAAAGATATTTAACCATTTTAAGTCTTTCTCCATCAGCCGAAGAGAGGCAGATTTCAAGGTGCGTTCTGGTGTGGAGAGAGAAGGCAGCTGGGTAGACCCCATCCTGGCCCATGTCAAGTTTTAGCCACCTTTAGGCAGACACTTTGTGCCTCTTGTTCTGCCGTGTCCTGAAGGATTATCACAAAGCAAGAGGCTTCTGGAGTTGGCTTCCTGCCCCATAGAGAACCAGGAGTATTTGAAGGAAAGCATGAGGTCACTTTGCCTTCGACTTGCATCTTATATTCTCCTTCTAGGGTTTGAGATTTAAAAAAAAAAAAAAAAGAGCTGTGTTAATACAGAGTTACATGAAAATATAATGGGACTCTTTCTCAAACATGTGGCTTCTCTTGGTTATCTGTAGATTTCTTTGTTTGGGGTGATGGTGCTGTTTCATTGAGGTAATACACAATAAATAGGGATATGTGGGAAGAGAAAGGTCAAGAGATGGTAGGAGGTAATTAGATTAATTAGATGATTAAGGGGAGATATGTGGGTGATTATTTCTTGCTAGCTACATTTAGGCACAAGTACATGTTTTATTTTCCTTAATATTTACAAATGACTCATACCCTCTGCAATTCAACCACCACAAAATCTTCACATTTTCCTCCAGAAATATCTCTGTTATGCTGAAGATGAAATGGTTCTTCTTTTTCTACTCTCTGGCAAAATGATTTTTTTTTTCTGCTGCTGTATCTGTTCATCGACTAAAGACATCAGGCAGTTCTGGAGTCATCTATGACCTCCAAACCCGTATTTCTTCAGATTCTCAATATCCACAGTACTGTGTCAGGGGGCTCCTTTGGAATATCCACTGATGGCTTTTGTCCCCAGGATTTTCTTTTCTCCATGGTCTTTTTGCCCATTTGGTGAACTAAATCTTTGTCGCCTCAATTCAAGGCAGGGTGGACCCAGCTGAAAGAGGAGTCTTTTCCTGGGGCTTTGGAGCCAGGACCCTGTGGGAAACAGAAAAGACTCCTGAAAAGACAACACTCAAGGTTTGGCCTCTAGGGCAGATCAGGGTCCCCTGACTGAGGAGATCGTGAGTGGAGAACTCAGAAGCTTGTATATTCCAGGTGCCATGCTGTGCTCCCCACAACTGGACCAGGCCTTCTTGGGTGGGAGTTAGGAACGAGGATGAGGGGAATGACCCGATAACAGTTTTGGTGGCTTCAGTGGTTGTTGTGAGGTGAAATTTCATGCCGAGAAACTGTGTGGCCACCATCAGGCCACTCTCAGGGACTGCTGCTTTAATCATCTCCAGTGATCACTTTGGACAAAGTCTGGGAAAACATAGGAAAAACAATTGCAATGTACCAGGATTGTGAAGGAGGACATTTAGATGCTTTTAAACTAGTATTCATGAGGACTGTGAGCTCTTGGTATATTTTGGCTGGACAGCACAACTGGTGATAGGCAGGAGGAGAAAGCCGCCCTCCCCCATGTCTTGCCGCCACAGCAGTCCCTGGATATTAGATACAACTCAGGGGGAAAGCTGGGAGTGTAGAATGACCCTAATACATCTAATTGCAATCTGTGATAATTGCTACTCAGGCAAAACACAGGGAACTGTGCAGAAAGGTCTGGGGGAAAAGGGAAGGGTGCCTTGAGCAGAGACCTGAAGGGTGAGTTTGAGATAATGAGGTGTTTGTGAAGGTAGAACGCAAATTCAGTCCCTGGGCTGGTATTGACCTGGTGAGCCACCCAGGACCATTTGTGAAATGTTGTCAAAAGGAAAAGAGCAATGAAACAAGGAGAAGGGACTGGCCGGTGGTGGCGAACTCTGCAGAGAGGTCAAGCGACGTGAAAACCACTGGATTTAAAGAATACAGAAGACGTTGGTGTTGACCTTGTCAAGGATAGTCAGCAGATGGAGGGGGGAAAAGCAAAATTGCAGGAGGCTGAGACATGTGGGAGGTGTAGAACTAAAGATGGTAAACAGAGACAACTCTTTCATGAAATTTGGCTGTGAAAGGAATGGTAAAGGGCAGTAGGTGGGAGCCAGATATGGGGTCAGAGGAAGAGGCTTTTAAGTTGGGGAGCCTTTGAATATGCATAAACATTGCTAGAAGGCAGCAAGAAGAGTGGGTAGGAGAGAGGGGAGAGAGGGGGTGGACACTCAGTAGCAAAGGACCCCTGAGGAACTAGAAGTGACATAAACCAAAGCCCCTGTAGGAAATTGGCCTAAGTAGGAGGAGAAAAGGTTGAGAGTGTAGGTATCTGTAGATTTGGTGGCAGAAGGTGAGGGAGCTGTCTAATGGTCTCTGGGAAGTGGGAAGTGATAGGATCTGCTAATTGCGATGGGTTGGTGGGTGGGAAGGTTGGAAAAAGTAAAGAATTAAAGAAGGTGGAAAAGATTTGAAATATCTAGTAGAGTGGGTACAAATTCTAGATGCGCACAAAACGCCTTGTTATTTCAGTCCTTCTATTCCTATCTTGAGCTCTCGTTCCTCTAGGTGGCAGACGCTTCCTCTCAGTCCATTCAAGAAGGGCTGACAGAGAGGCAGTCGGATTCATGGGTCTGGAGCTTAGAGAAAGGATATGGGCCGAAACCATCAATCTGGGGTTCATCAGAACAGGGTTTGTCCAGGAGTCATTGACGTGGCTCAGGGAGAGAAGAGGAGAAAGAGCCAAACCTGGAAAAATTCAACATCTAAAGGCCCAGGAGAGGAAGAAGAATCAGCCGAGGAGATGCCGAGGTAGGAAGCAGACAGGATGTCGTATCACAGAACTAAGGGAAGCAAATATAATAAGTAAGTGAAATAAGAGGTCAACTAGGATTAGGATTATAACATATCTGTGGGTGTCATGTCTTCTTTCTTTGGGTTGGGGCACACAAAAAAGTGAGAAGATATATAGTCATCATAATGCCCACTCTTTATTGAGTTCCCAGGGTTAAATTATTCAACCAAGTAATCAATCATATTCACCAGATCACACCACGTGCCAAACTGTGCTAAGGACGGTGTTTCTTCTCGTGCTCATCAGCGCTCCTCAACCATTCTCATGGTCACACGCTAAAAAAAACAATAATATTTGGGGTGCCTGAGTGGCTCAGTTGGTTAAGCATCTGCCTTTGGCTTTGGCTTAGGTCATGGTCTTGGGGTCCTGGGAACCCCACCCTGTTGGGCTCCGCGCTCAGTGGGTAGTCTGCTTCTCCTCCTCCCTCTTCCCCCCCACCATGCTCTCTCCCCCCCAAATAAATCTTTTTTTCAAATATAAATTTTTTAAAAGATATTATTTATTTATTTGACAGAGAGAGAGACAGCCAGTGAGAGAGGGAACACAAGCAGGCAGAGAGGGAGAGGAAGAAGCAGGCTCCCAGCGGAGCAGGGAGCCCGATGCTGGGCTTGATCCCAGTACCTGGGATCATGACCTGAGCCAAAGGCAGAGGCTTAACGACTGAGCCACCTCAAATATAAACTTTAAAAATAAGTAAGTATATAAATAAATAAACTTAAAAAAAGATTTGTTTATTTGAGAGAGAGCGAGAGCAGGAGGAGGGGCAGAGAGAGGGAGGGGAGAGAGAATCCCAAGCAGACTCTGTGCTGAGCACAGAGCCCAACGCAGGGCTCAATCCCATGACCCCAAGATCATGACCTGAGCCGAAACAAGTGTCAGACACATAACTGACTGAGCCACCCAGGTGCCCTTAAATAAATAAAAATCTTAAAAAGAAAAACAATGTTTGTACATCTCTTGTGGTGAATGGATGATAGTAAAGGCTGTCTGGGTCCTTTGGCTACCCTGAGGGCGGGAGGGGGCTGTTATCATCATCGCCTGCCTCTGATCAAGGTTTTCTTATTCTTTTTTTTTCTTTAAGATTTTTAAATTTTTTTATTTGAGAAAGAGAGCGAGAGAGCAAGAGCTTGAGCAGGGGGGAGGGTCAGAGGGAGAGGGAGTAGACTCCCTACTGAGCAGGGTGCCCAATGCAGGGCTTGATCCCAGAACCCCAGGATCATGATCTGAGCTGATGGCAGAAACCCAACCAACTGAACCACCCAGGTACCCCAAGGTTTTCTTGTTCTTAGAGTGAGTATGACGGTAGAGGAGTTTTATTGTTGTGAGGGCAGAGCTGGGAACCACCCAGGGTAAGAGCTGCCAGTGGTCATTAGGGGGTTAGTCAGAGCTTTGGAGAATGAGGGAAGTTTCAAAACCTAAGTGCTTAAAAAAAAAAAAAAAGCTACATTAGATTGTTCAGCTTTCAGTAATGAGGAAAGGGTGCGGAGAGAAAGTGGGGGAGAGGAAGGGAGAAAAAGGGAGAGAGGGAGATAAGTTTATTCTAAAAATTAGGCAGAGGGAAAATCTTATTCTTTTTTTTTTTTTTTTAAGATTTTGTTCAGGGGTGCCTGGGTGGCTCAGTTGGTTAAGCATCTGCCTTTGGCTCAGGTCATGATCCAAGGGTCCTGGGATCGGTCCTGCATTGGGCTCCCTGCTCAGCTGGGAGCCTGCTTCTCCCTCTGCCTGCCTCTCTCCCTGCTCATGCTCTCTTTTTCTGACAAATAAATAAAATCTAAAAAAAAAAGGAGAGGAGATTTTATTTATTTGAGAGTAGCAAGTGCGAGAGAGACAGAGAGAGAGAGAGCACGAGCAGAGGGAGAGGGAGAAGCAGACTCCCTGTTGAGCCAGGAGCCTGACTCGGGGCTCGATCTGAGGACCCTGGGATCGTGACCTGAGCCCGAAGCAGACGCTTAACCGATGGAGCCACCCAGGTGCCCTAGGAGAATCTTATTCTAAAAATTAGGAAGATTAAGCTTTGAGAGTCTTGAAGCAATCTGAGAGTCAACCTTAGGAGTTCGGAGGTGAAAACACTAGTGCGTTTCTGCTTGGCACACGTCGGCCCGTGGGCCTTGATGCCTGCTCTGATTGCACTTCCTGCACGAAACAAAGCGCCCTGAATTTCGTTCCTACAACACAGGGCAGCTGAACAGAGGACTTCAGGGATGAAATCAGATTGCCGGGGGACTAATAGAGTTCACTATTGAAAAGAACCCCTTTTAGATTAATTCGTTTTGGTGTGTCAGTCATTGGAACATTATATAACGCTTAAAAAAGGAGGCAGTTTTATTTGTCCTGATACGAAAGGATTTCCGAGATGTTTTCTTTCAGTGAAAAAGTACAAGGTGCAAAACAGTGTGTTTAGAATGCTGGGTCCAAAAAAGGATATATGTGGATATGTTTGCGGATGCAGCAACTATGGAAAGATACACAAGAAACGGACAACAGAGGTGACCCATGGGGAGGAGAGCTTGGTGACCGGGGATGAAGGTGGGGCACTTTCATTGTGCACTCTTTTGTATTTTGTAGGAAGCATAAGTATTATTTGTTTAATGAATAAAATATATGTAAACACATAGAAGAAGCCTCTGGTGAATCACTTTGCAAGGTTCATTTGTAATACAAACAGCCACTCCCTCATTTGCTTTGGAAATGTTGACATTTGCGTCCTGGATTTTCTTAAAGCATGAAATACCGGAGTCTATAAACCACACCCCAAGTGTTCTAAATTTGAGGTCAACTGACAAAACCAGCCATGCAAGTGTGACTTTCCAAAAGGCCAAATATTGTCAAGAGGGGCAGAGTGAGTAGCCGGGGGCTTAATGCCTGCCCAGCACGTGAGAATGTCAGAGGGTGCGTGAAGAGAGTTCATACAATATCCTTTCTTTATAAACAGGGGAACTAAGGCCTGAATGGGAAGAGACTTGCCTAATTAAGAGATCATGCCATTTGTGTAAATAAGTAGAAAAATGACTCTCTATCCATGTGTGCATAAAGAACTCTGGAAGGAGGGGCATTTGTCTGGCTCAGTCCAAGGAGTGCGAGGCTCTTGATCTTGGGTCGCCCCACGTTGGGTGTAGAGATTACTAAAAATAAATAAATACATACATAAATGAACAAACTTAAAAAAAAACTCTTTGGGGTGCCTGGGTGGCTCAGTGGTTGACATCTGACACTTGATTTCACCTCAGGTCCTGATCTCAGGGTGGTGAGTTCGAGTCCCACATTGGGCTCCACACTCCAAACCCTATTTTAAAACTTTATAAGGAGAGGGACGCCTGGGTGGCTGAATCGATTAGGCATCTGCCTTCAGCTCAGGTCATGATTCCAGGGTCCTGGGATCAAGCCCTGCATTGGGCTCCCTGCTCAATGGGGAGCCTGCTTCTCCCTTTCCCTCTCCCCTTCCCCTGCTTGTGCTCTCTCTATCTGTCAAATAAATAAATATTTTAAAAAAAAACTTTATAAGGAGAGATGGGCATGACATCTACATTACTTAAAATTCAGTTTTCAAGGAAGACATCATGTGCTGTGGCCTCAGAGATTAATGAAGAATCTGGTGTTGAAACCGCAGGTCAAATCCTGCTGCTTCAACTGCCAAGGATTGCGACTGTCTGAATTATTTTATCACATTGAGGTTTGTTAGAGATCGTAGGGGCCATCAGCTGGCTTAGATCTCTTTTTTGATAACAGGCAGATTTGTCAGAATTGTGCCATGACAGCCCACTGCTAGGCTGTGGACTCAATCATATGGAGAGGCACCAGAGAGCAGGAGAAACATCAGTGGACAGGAAGTCAGGAAACCTGGCTCTAGCAGAACTTTGCAATTTAATGTACCCATGACTTTGGGCAACCTAATTCTTTTTTTTTTTTTAATAATTTTTTATTATGTTATGTTAGTCACCATACAGTATATCCTTAGTTTTTGATGTAATGTTCCATGATTCATTATTTGCTTACCCTAATTCTTGCCCATAGGCCTGTTTCACATCTGTAAAATGGAAGGATTAGTTGAAGTGATCTCTAGGTTCCCTTTTAGCTTGGATGTTGGATTCCAAAACAGTTGTTAGCAATTTAGAACTAAAGGGGAATTTATGATATCATAGTTCAAAGCCAGGAGGTGGTAACAGGCTGTTGGGATGTCCTTTTGCTCCTTTGATCAGAAGCTACATAAGAACTAGCAGGTGATCTTGGCCCTCTCTCCTATAACCACACACACACACACACACACCCCATGGTGGTTAACTATCTAGTTCTGTGTTCCTCAGAGCACTAGTTTAGGGAAATGTTAACTAGTGATCTATGAAACATCTGAAATACATCTATGGAATCTTGTATAATAAATGTCCCCGATGGGGAGTCACAATGCTATTAAAGGTCCTGAGAAGGTCTGCCATAAAGAAACTCACATAATTATACTTAACCCAGCGTGTTTCAAACTTACGGATATAGAACATTTTGGTATATCTTCTCTGTTATGGGACAAATGGGATTAACTCTATTTGGAACAAAAGGGATTCACACGCCTCCATTTTTACGGAGTGTATGACATCAGCCATCAGTTGGCGGGACAGTTCTGGGGCCTCTGTGAATATGGGAAGATTTAGTTCATACCTAAGGGAGCCTGAGAGTCTTGACTCTTGCAGCTCTCCACTCCACCAATGAAAAGAAAACCTTTCAACAGTGGAAACCTCAGGAACTCCTTTGTTTTACAGGAAGGTTCCCATCTAAACACAATGAGGTCAGTGACATCTTACCCCTTTCACTTCTGGTTTTGATTTATTTTCCTTTGGGGATCGCTTCTCGGCCTTTTGGCTAAGAACAAGTGTAGTTTTTCCTTTGGGGAACTTGTTTTCATCACTCTTTTTGTTCGGCAAGTATTGTTCTCTTTCTTTCCTTTCTCCATAAGGTTTGTATAACTTCTCCCTCCTAATATTTTCACTACCAAATGGTAGGTGAGAAAAGTTTATGCATCATTTGGTTACTGAACCTGCCGTGCTTCGCATCCTTCATTTGTTTTTGAGATTTTTCACCCTCAATTCCCAAAGAAACATTGACTCATCATGACACACATCCACATACACAAGGGTGTGCAGTCATTTGGAAAAAATTAATTTAAAATCTATTTCTTAAGACTTCTCAATTATTTTGGCCCCATCATTAAGCAGTTTAAAGAAAATAAAAATCTCTAAGCAGGCAAAATCATATGATCAAGCTATTATTGTTTTATGCTTAGCCATATTGTTAAGTCTGCATCCAAGAAACCATATGAAAAGCTATGTTTGCCTTTAGTGCTTTCTTTACTTTGAGGTTTTCAGGTTTGAAGCCTAAGCATTGGGATAAAAAAGATCAGACAGCTGTGGCAGGCCCAGTCAATTATACTAATGCTTCCTGCAGGACTGCAGCTACAAATAAATTCTCTTCCTCCTGCCTATGCATGGTTATTGGCAGTTATCACATAGTATATGCTGTGTGAGCTCAGCACTGTCCCTTCTGCTCTCCTAGGACCATGAGAAAGAAATGGAGATGAGTAGGCAGCTGGATGGGGCTGGAGGACGTGCCCACTACTCTCCCAATATTTAAATATTACAGTAGATTTTTAAAGGGGAAGGCCTATGAAATTGAGTGGGAGGGGAACACTAATGAGAAAACAAAACTATGGTAAGAGAGAGATCACTTAGGAGGATGGTTAATTTCATGGGTCAACTTGGCTAGGCTATGGTGTTCGAACTGGTCAAACACTAGTCTAAATGTTGCTGTCAAAGTATATTTCAGTTATGATTAACACTTATAATCCTTTGACTTTAAATTAAGCAGGTTACCTTCTAGGTAGGTGGGTCTCATCCAGTCCATTGAAGGCCTTACATGCAAAGGCTGAGGTATCCAAAAGAAGAAGCAATTCTGCCTCAAGATGACAACATAGAAATCCTGCCTGAGTTTCCAGCCTGCTGGCCTACCCTGTGGACTTCAGACTCAAGACTGCAACGGCAACTCTTGCCTGGATTTCCTGCCTGCCAGCCTGCCCTACTGATTTAGGACTTGCCGGCCCCCACAATCATGAGCCAGTTCCTTAAAACAAATCTCTCTCTTTCTATCCTATTCCTTCTGTTACTCTGGAGAACCCTGACTTACACAGAAAGCTCCAGGAAGGATAACCCTAGAGAAAAAACTGGGGCTGATAGACTGTGAGTTTAACCATAATCCGAGAAAAGTTTTCCTGTGTTGACAGAGAGCCTGCAGATAAATCAGTCATAGATATTTTATTTTACTAGTTTTTATTTTTTGAGAGAGAGAGAATGAGTACAAGGTGGGGAGACGGAGGGGGCAGAGGGAGAGAGAGAATCTTAAGCAGGCTCCATGCCAAGAGTGGAGCTGGAGGCGGGGTTTGATCTCAAGATCCTGAGAATCATGACCTGAGCCAAAATCAAGAGTTGAACGCTTAACTGACTGAGCCACCCAGGCGACCCAGTGAAAGATATTTTTTTTTTAAAGAATTTATTTATTTGACAGAGAGAGAGAGAGAGAGCACACAAGCAGGGAGAGCAGCAGAGGGAGAGAGAGAAGCAGGCTCTCCACTGAGCAAGGAGCCTGATCAGGGCCCTGATCCCAGGATCCCAGGATCATGACCTGAGCTGAAGGCAGACACTTAACCGACTGAGCTGCCCAGGTGCCCCTCAATATTTATATTTTAAAATAAAACTGTGCAAGGGAAAAAAAACTGAGGCAATTATTAACTTCAGGGAAAACAAAAAGTGGTACAAAAAGGCAGAGTAATTATTCTGCCTTTTTTGGGTCAGTTATAAACACTGAATATTGATTTAAGGAGAACAGCTGTGGTGGAAGTTGTGTTGAGTTCCATCCTCACCTTCACTGAGGAAACTATGAAATATCAAAGACTGAAAATTTCAGAAACAGCACTGTTATTTAGAAGCAAGGAGATAAATAGGAAAACAACTACGTGTTGAAAACAGCTGCTTTTCTTTTCTTTTTTTTAAGATTTATTTATTTGAGAGAGAGAGAGGAGGCAGAGAAAGAGAGAGAGAGAATCTCAAACAGACTCTGTCCTGAGCTCAGAGTCCAACCTGAGATCATGACCTGAGCCCAAATCAAGAGCTGGACGCTCAACCGGCAGTGCCACCCAGGTGCCCGAAAGCAGCTGCTCCGGCTGAGTGAATCTGATAGGAGTGATGGGGCGAGGAACTGCTGCTTATCGTTATAAGTCTTGCAGATCGCTTTTCTTTTTTTCCCCAAGTCTGTATGTGTAGTACTTTGATAAAAATAAATTAAAAGTTATGTGGGTACCATGTGGAAAATTTGAAAAGTAAAGTAAAAAAGAAGAAGATAGTCATTCATAATTCTTCCACTCAGAGAAAGCAACAACGTACATTTTAGAAGAACAGGATGATTAGATGAATTTGAAATAAAATTGTCAGAGCTTGAGGTTTTCAAAATATCACAACATCGATGTAAATGAACAACTAAGAACAGTAGAGTGTGTAATACCATGGGTATCATTACATATAGCATAACCATACAGTGTGTGATCCCCATCTGTTTGTATGTGCATTAGAAAGTAGTCTGATGGGCGCCTGGGTGGCTCAGTTGTTAAGTGCCTGCCTTCGGCTCAGGACGTGAGCCCAGAGTCCTGGGATCGAGCCCCGCATAGGGCTCCTCTGCTGGGAGCCTGCTTCTTCTTCTCCCACTCCCTCTGCTTGTGTTCCCTCTCTCACTGGCTGTTTCTCTCTGTGTCAAATAAATAAATAAAATCTTTAAAAAAAAAAAAAAGGAAAGTAGTCTGAAAGGAAACCCATGAAAATGTGACGTGGTAGTGACTAGGGCAGGCAAACAACGTGCCTTGTGTGCACAATACAAGGAGGTGCTCACGGTCAGGGTCATGCAGTGCATTTGCTGCACCTGAGCTTAAGAGCCGTGTTCAATGTTGAGCCCAGCTGCCTCAGTTGCCTCACCTGAGTCTGGCCATGGTAGGGCCGCTGGATCATGGGCACTTTCCCCTTCTTATTTTTCACCTGGATATACGTTCAAGTTCCTTCCTACCCCAAATGCGGTACATGGACCACCAGCATTTGCATCACCTGGGAGCTTATTTGAAATGCAGACTCTCAGCTCTGCCCAGACCTTCTAAATTAGAATCTGTATTTTAATTGGATCCTAGGGGATTCATGTGCATGTTCAAGCTGGGGCAATGCTGGATTAGCAGGCACCAAGAACAGTTCCTATCTTCTTACAGAAGGTATATTCAGAAGCAACTGATGTCATTGCCCCCACTGGGTGAAGGTAAGATGCCTGTTTTTTGGAGGACTGTGGTCTTTGACAAGAGGGTGAGCTTCAGCCAATGAAGAAATTGCAGATCAGCCTGATGGGCGGGAAACAGGTGATTTCCTTGGAACAAAGAACAATTTGGGGCAACTTTTATTTTAAAGATTTATCTTTTTAGAGATAGAGAGAGAGTGGGCTTGCTCTCACTCAGGGTGGGGAGGGGAAAAGGGGAAAGGAGAGAGAGAATCTCAAGCAGACTCCCTGCTGAGTGCGGAGCCTGAGGCAGGGCTCCTCTCCTGATCCTGAGATCCTGACCTGAGCTGAAATCAAGAGTCGCTCAACCGACTGAGCCACCCAGGTACCCCTGAGGCAATATTTAAAGAGAAGAAAAAGGTTAGTGGGTCTGAAACTGGGGAAAAGAGCAAGACAAAAGTGTTAATATTTGCAGCACCTGGCTGGCTCAGTTGGCAGGACATGCAACTCTTGATCTTGGGGTTGTAAGTTTGAACCCCCACTTTGAGCATAGAGCTTACTTAAAAAAAAAAAGGGCGGGACACCTGGGTGGCTCAGTCATTTAAGTGTCTGCCTTCCGCTTGGGTCACGATCTCAGGGTCCTGGGATTGAGCTCCCTGCTCAGCAGGGAGTCTACTTCTCCCTCTCCCGCTCTCCCAGCTTGTGCTCTCTCTCTCTCTCTCTTTCTCTCTCCCTCTCTCTCAAATAAATAAATAAATAAATAATCTTAGGGAAAAAAGTGCTAATATTCTGACCAAGTAACTCAAGTCCCATGGAGATGAAGAATAACAGTATACCAAAAGGTTGTTGGTTTTCCAATAGTTTTTGAAGATTATCTGTTATAAAACTGAGAATCTTGGGGGCGCCTGGTTGGCTCAGTTGGTGTAACATGCAACTCTTGATCTGGGGGTTGTAAGTTCGAGCCCCCACTTTGGATGTTGTGATTACTTAAAAATAAAATCTCAGGGGTGCCTGGGTGGCTCAGATGGTTAAGCCACCTGCCTTCGGCTCAGGTCATGATCTCAGGGTCCTGGGATGGAGTCCTTGCTCGGTGGGGAGTCTGCTTCTCCCTCTCCCTCTGCCTCTCTCCCTGCTCATGCTGTCTCTCTCTATCTCTCTGTCTCAAATGAATAAAATCTTTAAAAAAAAATCTTAAAAAAAAAAACACCAAAATGGAGGTCTCTTGCTGCAGCAACAGAAGTGGGTGCACCAGGCACAGGGCTCGAAGGGGAACTCCACGGATGGCTTTAAGAAAATGGCAGACAAGCCGGGCATGGGGGAAATCCCCAGCTTCCATAAGGCCAAGCTGAAGAAAACAGAGACCAGAATACCCTGTTGACCCAAGAAACCATTGAACAGAAGTGGAGTGAAATTTCCTAAGAACTTGGAGGATTCCCCACCCCCGTCAGCTTCGAAAACACTCTAGTCATGATATGGACGAAGAAGAGCCACCTGCAAGATGGACACGAGAGAGCGACAAGCTGCACTGTGAATCCCGGGCACTCTGTGCCAATGCTACCCGCCTGTGGGTCTCTCAGGAAACCTCCAGTCAGACTGCCAAATTCTCCAGTTTGCCCTGGGATAGTGCAGCAAATTATTTGTACGATTAATGAAAAGAACACACACTTTGTGGCAAAAAAATACACAAAAAAACCAAAACCAAAAAAAACCCAAAACCCCCCCCCACCAAACTGAAAATCTTGATTAGGTGAATTATATTGTAGTTATAATTATATGAGGACAGAGATAATACAGAATAGAAAATATAAAGGGATTGAGTCTGTTCAGTGTTCCCATTAATCAGAAGTCAATTAATAAGGGTCCTATACGGGTGCCTGAATGGCTCAGTTGGAGGAGCATGATCTTGGGGTCTTGAGTTCAAGCCCCATGTTGGGTGTAGAGATTACTAAAGAAAATAAGTAAACTTAAAAAAAAAAAGCATCCAGGGGCGCCTGGGTGGCACAGCGGTTGAGCGTCTGCCTTCAGCTCAGGGCGTGATTCCAGCATTATGGGATCGAGCCCCACATCAGGCTCTTCTGCTATGAGCCTGCTTCTTCCTCTCGCACTCCCCCTGCTTGTGTTCCCTCTCTCGCTGGCTGTCTCTCTCTCTGTCGAATAAATAAAAAAAATAAAATCTTTAAAAAAAAAAAAAGCATCCTGCAATATGCCATTCTCCATTTAGATTAAGAAGTTAGATTAAAAGAGAGGAGCAAAGTAATATATACTCCATGGCAGATATTATTGGCTGGATCACCCAATATACACTTTCACTCCCTTTTTTTTTTTTTTTAAAGATTTATTTATTTATTTATTTATTTGAGAGAGACAGAGAGAACAGAGAGATAGGGAGAAGCAGACTCTCTGCTGAGCAAGGAGCCCAATATGGACCAGATTCCAGGACCCTGAGATAATAACCTGAGCCAAAGGCAGCCGACTGAGCCACTAAGGCACCCCTCACTCCCTCTCTCTTTTGTCTGCCTCCAATACAGAATATAAAAAACTCTGAGTACTTGCTCTCCCAGGAAGGGTGGCCATGTGGCACAATCGTGGTCCGAGACCTCTAAGAAGGTCTCTAGAAGCTGTATGGAGCGCCTACACTCTAACCAGAATGGATTCAGAGTGATCTTTCCGGGGTCTGGAGTAGGGTGAGGTGAGCAAGACACTTATCTTAGTATAAGATTTATGAGGGTGGCCAAAGCCTCAGTAATCGAAATAATATTTTAATGCCATGTTTAAAAAAATAAAAATTAATGCAAAAGATGCATGATGAACAAAATATCAGCATTTAGAATAAAGGATGGATCCCACAACATCAGTAGTAGAGGGAGGCAGATAAGGCCCAGTCCCGTGGGTGTAGGGTCAGATCACATTCGCTTCTGCTTCCAACTCACAGTCTGGGGTGGGTATAAGTGACTGGTGGCATTTAAGTTTTGTGCCTACTTCCTGGCCATGAGGGAGCCTACAAGAGAAAAGCAGCATATTCTGGCTGAGCTATTTTGAGGAAAACCTTAGTGTTTATTAGAGTTAGGGTACAGATAAATTAATACAGAACTATAGAGAATAGAGGATGAAATTTCTCTTGTGAAACTGGGAAGGCTCCAAGGAAAAGATAAGGTTTCAGCTGGGGAAAGGGGAAAGCAGAAAGAACATTGTGTTTGCAATCAGAAAATGGGACTCCCCTCTGCTGCTTGCTTTACTAGTTGTGACAATTCAGGCAAGTCACTTTGCTTCTCTGAGTGTTTGTTACTTTATGTGTAAAAACTCACCCTACCAAAGACCTGCCACAGGCTTGTGAGGATGAACTGAGATTAAATGAGTGAATGGGGTTTCTAAACTGAAAAGCACTATGCAAACATCTTGCACTGTTATTAAGTCATTAAGGACGGGTAGGACTTTGACAAAAGGCATTGGGGGAGAAGGGCCTTTGGGCAGAGAGAATGAAGGGTGAAGTGGTTTTTGTATGAAGCGAGACAAAAGGAAACTGGGGCTTTGAAGTCTAGGAAGATGAAAGCAGTTAAGGAATGCCTATGTTTTTAAGACCATTAAGGAAATAAAGCCCAGGACCCCAAGCTTGAAGGGTAAAACCAAGCTCTATAGTCTTACAATTACTCAAGAGTGAGGCACCAAACTAGCACAAAATACCCTAATGAATGACTTGCACATTTTGCTTCCTACATGGTCTTTTTGCAGGCAGGCAGCCATCATCATATCTTACTCATCTTTGTTTCCAGGGGCCTGACACTTTCTGGTCAAGAGCACTGTGTTCCGTTCTCAAGGAAAGAGTGAGTGTCCAAAGGCTTGGGACCTCTTTACCCGAGGTCGTACAGACTAAGCGGTTGCCTAGTCTCAAAAAGCAGTTTCTTCTGTGCACACTGGGCTGCCCTCCTGATGGCCTAATGCTATGAGAGATCTCCAGATCCCAAGTATGGTGTGTTAGTCCTTACTTTAAGGAAGAATAAGATGGGACCCAGGGCTCTAGCCGACTTATTGCTACGACAGTCAAAAATTAGGGGAAGGTAGGGGCGCCTGGGTGGCACAGCGGTTGGGCGTCTGCCTTCGGCTCAGGGCGTGATCCCGGCGTTCTGGGACCGAGCCCCACATAGGGCTCTTCTGCTATGAGCCTGCTTCTTCCTCTCCCACTCCCCCTGCTTGTGCTCCCTCTCTCGCTGACTGTCTCTGTCTCTGTCAAATAAAAAAAAAAAAAATTAGGGGAAGGTGGGGGATGACGACTACACAAGTGATACAATTTAGTAGAACTGCAGATGAAGGCGAGCACGCGAGCACACGCAGATGCACAAATGAGTGCATGGCAAACTGGTTAAATCCGAGGAAGGTCTAAATCCAGTCAATTGCATTGGTCGAGTGAGTTGTTTTGTGCCAAGGTCAATTTCCTGGTTTTGATAATGTAGTGTAGTTATGTAAGATGGTGAGGGAAGCTGGGCGGGTGATGGGTTCCCGGGACTTCCTTGTATTAAGTTTGCAGCTTTTTGTGAGTCTATAATTATTTCCAAATAAAGCAAACACACAAAGAAACCAGAAAACAATGGGCACCATCCCCCGAGCCCAGCCTAGCCCACCCAGAAACCGCTCCACACCTCACACTTCTGCCCTCCACACGGCCTCTCCTGCTCAGGTAAGGCGGGGAAAGTGGGTGCGGCGCGGCCGCGCACGCGCAGTCCTGAAATCCCCGCCGCGTCGCTGGGACACGCTTGCGCAGTCTTGGCCCTTGGCCGCCGCGCCAGCCCCTCTACGCGGCGGGGGACTCGGCTGCCTTGGCCCCTTCGCGCTGCCGTCTTTTCCGGCAGTTGGAGAGCTTCCTGTTGTCCTTACCCGCACCCGCCCCTCGGCCCCTGCCTCAGAGACCCCATCCTCTCGTCTGGTTGGCGGGGTGCTGCCTCTGGGGCTTCGCCTGTCCGCCCGTCGAGAGAGATCACTGGCCCGGCCCGCGTCTGCGGCTGTCGGGGGCTCTTCCTCCCCGGGGCTCTGGTGAGTGTCTTGCTGCCGCTGTCTTCAGTCCATCCCAGGCTGTCCCCCTTATCGCCGCCCGACTCTTTTTGGGGGTTCTCCCTTCCCGCCGGCGCCCTCTTACCAGCCCTGTCCTGACGGCCCCTCGGCCGCTCTCCTCACCTTACTGACAGCCTCCTTCTCCCGGTTTTCGGAGCCTCCCCTGTCGGTCCTCGCCACATTGTCCCAGTCTCAGGCTCCCCACCCCATTCTTTCTTTCTTTTTGTACACTTGGGGCAGGGAGCCAGGCTCTCTTCCCTTTTCCATGTTGCCGGCTTTGTCTGCTCGCCGCAGCCGCTCAAGTCTCCTCTGGGATCTCAGTCATTACCAGTTTCCACCTCTTTTCTTTTTTCTGGGGTCTGAGAACCTAAGAGCTGTTGTGTGAGGCAGAGATGTGGAAAGCCCGTCTTGGGGTGTGGTTCCTTTGAGTCGTCCCCTTCTCCATGGTTAGTCTTAGGGTACTGGGCTTCAGATAATCTTAGAATCACAGGGAAATTGACGATTTTTTTTTTTTTTAAAGAAAAGAGTGGAAAAGGAAAGTCGGTAAGGACTTAGAGGAAAGTCTGTGTCAGCGTGCAGAAACAGCTCGTAGAGAGATCAGATCTCCCCGTTTGCACTTTGAATTGACTAAAAGACACAAAGAGAAACTTGTTGTTTTTGAAATGTACAGAGGAAGGTTGAAGTGAGGTAAACCTTGTGCTTCCTCTCCCTTTCAGCTCACCTTGGCTGCGATTTAAAATTAGCCAGGCAGTAGATGTCGTTTCCCTAAAAAAGCAAACACCACGATAACAGGCTCCGCTCATAAAAGGACCAGTACTCTATCCTCCAACTTTGTATAGAAAACCATTTCACCTTCTGGCTCTATCCCCATCATACATACATATTCTCAACTCCTAGTAATGGTCAGGAAAGACAAGTGCTTTCTTAGCAAATCTTTTATAAGGTGCTTTCTAAGTGGACAGCATTTTGCATAAGATGGGAAAAGGATGTTAAAAGTAGTGAAAGACAGATGCTCGCTTTCCCGTAGCTTACACTTCAGGAGGAGAAATTAAGATATGTGATTCTTAAGGAATCGTATCTATGTTCACTTGCCCAAATGAAAGATACTGGATTGTCAGTCACAAAGAAATAAAGAATTGGTGAGGGAAGGGGTATCCGTAGAGATAACAGTACTACTGTAAAGTCAGTCAACCAAGGATAACCATCAAGGTTGAATGAAACAATGGTATGTACCCCTAACTTTTGAAGATCACATTCTTTTGTTAAATTTTTTAAAACTTTTAAGAATTTCTTACCTATCTATTCCCTAATTCTGCAGAGGTGGAGAATGAAACAAATAGGGAAGAGGCCTCCAGTGGCCTGTAGGTCAGTATCAAAAGTGTGAGGGAAAGCTCTGTCTTATAAAAAGTACTTGGTTGACCTAGTAAAGCTATAAATTGCTATAGGGCAGTAGTAATTGTATCTTTTGATGAACGGTTATTAGAATAGGCTAATCCTTTTATGAGTGGAGGAAGGGGAGGAGGAGGAGGTTTTGAAGAAAGGTCAAAGGGAAGGATAGTGCAATCTTTGCCATTACATTAGAGACTGTATGTGGAGGTTGAAAATCATTCTGCTAGAAAATTTGTTGGTCTGTTACATGCGAATCTTTGAGTACACTTAATCTCCTGTTGATCTTAAAAGCTTAAAAGCCATGCCAGTGACTTAAATGAGTAAAAACTTTCTCCACCCCTGTATTTATATACTTATCAATGTCAATGTAATTTTGTTCTTTAGTTTTGTTGACAACTAAAAAATCATTAACTTGCTCAATTTACATTTATTAACCACCTATTATATGAAAGGCACTGTTTGTCTTAGGTTTAAATACTTTAGTTGCATTTTTATGTTGAATAATTTTAGTTGTTAAAATGTAACCACATATATGTGTATATAAAATGGTCTCTAGAAATGTTCAGACAAGGGAGGAGTACAAAGCACTCCCTTGCTTCAGACTTGTTTTTAAATCTGGTTTGAAAATTTCTTCACTAGACTTAGAGTGCATGTGGTTTTCATTGTGGGTGGAGGGGGTACAGGCTGACAAATAAGGAACCACACCCAAGCTTCATAAACCAGAGGTCTTTAAACAATTCTACTGATATCCTAAAAATATTTGGGTTTGCTTCGGTATTAGCAGAAACTTCCCCATAAAAAATAACATTGTAAGAAATAACAGTAAGGTAGAGCTGAGTCCACTTTCTTGCATTTGTTATTACTGATAATTTTGGCACTTCATGAATAAAAATGTTTGAAGTAGAGCCTTGATTTTGAATCTCTTTGCTCTGAAAGTATTATCCTTTTAGGTGATTTTCCCCTGAATATCCTTTTTTTTTTTTTTTAAGATTTTATTTATTTATTCAACAGAGATAGAGACAGCCAGCGAGAGAGGGAACACAAGCAGGGGGAGTGGGAGAGGAAGAAGCAGGCCCATAGCAGAGGAGCCTGATGTGGGGCTCGATCCCATAACGCTGGGATCACGCCCTGAGCCGAAGGCAGACACTTAACCGCTGTGCCACCCAGGCACCCCTCCCCTGAATATCTTTTAATAAAATTGCTTAATGTTAAGCCTTTTGTCTTAGTAATAATAAGTGTTTGCACATTCCTTAATAGCCTTAATCTATGAGACAGGTTAAAAAGCTGCTAAGTATTAAGGGGAGAACCTTAAGGAAACTTTCATAAAGTGTACTATCTTTGAAAATGGCCCTTGGCCCCTCCTGATTTTTACTCAGCTTTATATTGGGGTGAAAGGACAGACTTAGAGGCAAGTCATGTTGGAGGAAGGCACGATAAGGATAAAATATTGAGCATTATTGCCGATGCTGGAGCAAGTCCAGATTGGTGAATGGTCCTGCCAAGTGTGACAGTATGGGCTGGCAAAAATACCTGGGGAAAAATGAGATTTAAATTTAGGATAAAAATGTTCAATAAGCTATTTAAACCTTGTTGGTATCAGTTTTCTCATATGTAAAACGAGGAGGTTAGGGTCTTTTGTTTTTAAGAAATCTTCCATCGCTAAACTTATGATTCAGGTTTTTTTCTTTGTAACATTGTTTTTATCACGGTTTTTTGTTTTAACTTGTAAATCCAGTTAGCATGCATTTATCAGATACCATAAGACCTGTCAGAGTACGTGCATACCTGTAGATGAGCATCTTAGTTATAGTTTTTTTTAAACTGTGGAAATGATATAAATTTAAAAGTTATTGGTAATTTGGGAGCGCCTGGCTGGCTCGGTCAGTAGTAGAGCAGGCACCTCTTGATCTTGAGGTTGTGAGTTTGAGCCCCACACTCGGTGGAGAGATTGCTTAAAAATAAAATCTTCAGAAGTTATTGGTAGTTTAATAGTAATAGTACATGCTCATCGAAGGAAGTATATAAAATGTGGAAAAGCCCAAACAAGAGTAAAATGATCTATTGCATTCTTACTGCCTAGAGTTATGCCATTAGTAACATTTTGGTAAATATTGCAAATAGTTCTGTGCACATCTAGTAAAATTGAGATCATGGTATATATTCTGTTTTGTAACCTCCTTCTGTTTAGGTTGAACACATTCCCCCTGACATTAAACATTCAAACACATCTTAATTGTTCATTATTTAATTATAGGACTTTTCATTATTTAATCCATTCTGTTGTTGGATATTCAAGTTTTGTCCTTACGGTGCTACGTTGAACCCCCTCTGTATGAATCCTTATGGGCCTTTGATTTCTCCAAGGTAGATTATTGGATGTCAAAGAATTATACTGTGTCTGTATTATATATTCTTTTTTTTTTAAAAGATTTTATTTATTTGAGAGAGAGAGAATGAGAGAGAGAGAGAAAGTGAGAACATGGAGGGGAGGGTCAGAGGGAGAAGCAGACTCCCCGCTGAGCAGGGAGCCTGACACAGCCTCGATCCTGGGACTCCAGGACCATGACCCAAGCCGAAGGCAGATGCCCAACCAACTGAGCCACCCAGGCGCCCTGTATTATATATTCTTTTTTTTTTTTTTTAAAGATTTTTATTTATTTATTTGACAGACAGAGACAGCCAGCGAGAGAGGGAACACAAGCAGGGGGAGTGGGAGAGGAAGAAGCAGGCTCCCACCGATGAAGCCTGATGTGGGGCTCGATCCCAGAATACCAGGATCACGCCCTGAGCCGAAGGCAGGCGCTTAACGACTGCGCCACCCAGGCGCCCCTGTATTATATATTCTTAATTTACGTTTATGGTATTGTGATCTTGTTCTCTTCCTTTTTAAAATTATATGTTTGAAAGATATATTCATGTCAATTTTAGGTATGGATAGATTTGTTTCTGACTGCTGCATGTTATTTCTTTATGTGCACCCACAGTAAGGAAATTACTGTATTGGCTTCAGCTTCCTATAACACAAATGATGGCATAATAAACGTCTCCTGTAATGCACAAGTTTGTGCATTTCTTAAGGGCCTATGAGATAATTTCTTTAGGCCTTATACCTAGAGATGGTATTTCTGGGACAATCATAGGACATTAATATATACTTACTTTCACCAAGTATTCTGTTTGTCTGGCTTTTGTTCGATATTTTATGCTTGTCCTCCAGAAAACTTGTACCAATTTTCTTTCCTACCAGTAGGTTAGGAGAGTGTATAATTGGTGGATTCTAACTCCAAAACTAATACCTCTTCTTTTTTTGTTTCTAGCAGCCATGGCAATGACAGGCTCAACACCTTGTTCCTCCATGAGTAATCACACAAAGGAAAGGGTGACCATGACCAAAGTGACACTGGAGAATTTTTACAGCAACCTTATCGCTCAACATGAAGAACGAGAAATGAGGTAAAGAACTGTGTTTGAGAAAATTGTGTCATGGTTTTCGCATTCATGTCTAATATCATAAGACACATTCATAATATTGTTGAAAGGAGATAAGAATAGCAGCAGCCACATAATAGCCTATCTCATTACAAAGGAAGGACACCGTCATTGATTTCCAAAGCCCTTGCTATTAACTCACTTATTTCTACTACTAGTCAATAGCACAGGGGCGCCTGGCTGGCTTGGTTGGTAGATCACCCACATTGGGTGCAGAGGTTATTTAAAAATAAACTCTTAGGGAAAAAAAATAACACAGAATTCCATGGTAATATAAAAAATTAATTGGGCCAAATCCTTGGATTCATTGTTAAGGCAGTATGATGAAACAGAAAGAGCAGCCCTTACGGAATCAGATCTGGGTTTAGGATCCTGCCTTTATCATTTAGTATCAGTCTGAGGCTAGAATAAGTTTCTTACTCTTTTTGTGTGTCAGTTCCCTCTCTGGAAAATGGGGATACTTGTCTTGCAGGATGGCTGTGGGGATTTTGTATATATTATATATATAACATATGTGAGTAACCAGCATAGTGCTTCTCACATAGTAATCACTTAATCACCTGGAACCTGTTGTTATTGATCCGGTGGACACTATTCATGTAGTAACTCATAATTAAAATTTTATTCCCAACATTTTATTATGACAGTTATCAAAAGTGCGGAAAAGTTGAAGGATTAATATGCTGAATACCCTTATATACAGCATCTAGATTCTATACTTGTCATTCATTGTTGTATGATGTATTCATCTGTCCATCCCTCTATCCATTCATTAAGCCATCTTAATTTTTTGCTGTGCTTCAAAGTATGTTGGAGATTTCTGTATGTTTTACTTCTGAATATTTCTGCTTGTATAAAAAATGAGTTCAATATTTATATTTAAGAGAGTGTAAATTTTGCATATGGTAAAATGCATAATCTTCCTCTAAGTGTGTTTTTTTCTTTCAAGTAACCTCTACACTCGGTGTGGGGTTCCGCACTGAGTGAAATGCAGTCTGAAGGGTACCATTCAATGAGTTTTGACATATGTATATATATATACCTGTAGAACTTAAACTCTTATCAAGACTTAGAACATTACCGTCATCCCAGAAACTTCTTTGATTCCTGGAGATGTTCCTTCAAACCCAGGCAACCACTGTTGTAATTTTGTTTCTGTCATAGATTAGTCTTGCCTATTCCATACAAATGGAGCATGTAAACGTTTTCATATAGTAAGTGCTCATTTGAGTAGGGCATCTTTCACTCAGCCTAATGTTTTCAAGGTTCATCCATGTTGCTGTTGTATCAATAGTTTGTTCCTTTATATTGCGGAGCGCCATTCTGTTTTCTGACTACACCTCTGTTTTTACATTCTTCTGTTGATAAACATCTGGGCTTTTTTCAGTTTGGGGCTATTTTGAGTAAGTTTCTATGAACATTTGTGTACAGATTTTTTGTGAACATTTGTTTTCAATTCTTGGGTAAATATTTAGGAGTGGAATTGCTGGATCATAAATATACATAAGTATATGTTTAGTTTTATAAGAAACTGCTAGACCTTTTTCCAGAATATTATCAACATTTTGTGAGAGTTCCAGTTGCTTTACATTTTTGCTAACAAAATGTCTCTGTGTCAGCCTTTTTTTTTTTTTTTTTTTAAGATTTTATTTATTTGAGAGAGAGAGTGAGGGAGGAGCAGAGGGAGAGGGAGGGGAAAGAATCTCCGGCAGACTCTGTGCTGAGCACAGAGCCCAACACAGGGCTCGATCTCACAACCCTGAGATGATGACCTGAGCCGAAATCAGGAGTCGGAGGCTTAACCATTTGAGCCTGAGTCGCCCAGGTGCCCCTCCTGTTCATTTTCTTAATAGTGCCTTTAGATGAGCAGAAGTTTTAAATTTAGATAAAATCTAATTTGGCATTTTTTTTTTCTTTTATAGTAAAACTTTGCTGTCCCCAAGTCATAAAGATATTCTTCTATATCTTCTTCGGGAAGTTTTATAATTTAGTTTTTACATTTAGTTCTGTGATCTATCTTGAATTAATAAGTGTATGAGATGGGAGTTGAGATTTATTTTTTTTCTTTATGGATATCCAGTTGTTTTAGCACCCTTTGTTGTAGAGATTTCCTTTTCCCCATTAGATTCTTGGCATTTTTGTCAAAAATCAAATACCATGCAGGGTGTGTGTATTTCTGGGTTTTCTTTTCTTCTTTCTTTCTTTTTTCTTTTTTTAAAGATTTTATTTTTAGGTAATCTCCACACCCAATGTGGGGCTCGAACCTACCACCCCTAGATCAAGAGTCACATGCTCTACCGACTAAACCAACCAGGTGCTCCAATTTCTGGGTTTTCTATTTTCTTTCATTTATCTGTTTGTCCCTATGCCAGTATCACACTGACTTCTTTACTGTAGTATTGTGGTAAGTTTTGAAGTCATCTATTTAGTGTAAGTCTTCAATTTCATTGTTTTGTTTTGTTTCCCCCCCCAAGATTATTTTGGATATTCTAGGTTCTTTGCATTTTTATATACATTTTATTTATTTATTTATTTTTAAAGATTTTGTTTATTTATTTTGACAGAGAGAGACAGCGAGAGAGGGAACACAAGCAGGGTGAGCAGGGAGGGAGAGGCAGGCTTCCCGATGAGGGGCTTGATCCCAGGACCCGGGGCCGCAACCCCAGCTGAAGGCGGACACTTAACGACTGAGTCACTCAGGCGCCCTTTATATAAATTTTAGAATGAGCTTTTTAATTTCTAGAGGAAAGCTTGATGGAATTTTGATTATAATTGTATTGACTCTGTAGATCAGTTTGGGGGAGAACTGACATCTTAACAGTATTGAATCTCTGATGCATGGACATGCTATATCTCTCCATTCTCTTAGGTCTTTAATTTTTCTCGGCACTGTTTTGTAGTGTTTAGTGTGGGGCTCTTACATGTTACTTTGTTCTTCTGTTACTAGTATTTTGGGTTTTTTTTTATGCTGTTTTAAGTGGATATTTAAAATTGTTTCCTAATTGTTTGCTTCTAGCATATGGAAATATAACTGAATTTTGTATATTGACCTTATATCCTGCAATTTGCTAATTTATTTATTCTACTAGCTTTTTTGTAGATTCCTTAGGATTTTCTGTGTAAACAATCACATCATATTCAAATAGAGAATTTTGCTTCTTCTTTTCCAATCTATACACCTTTTCTTTTTTTTTCTTGCCTTATTGGATTGGCTGGGATAGCAGGAACAATGTTGAATATAAGTGATGAGAGTAGACAACTTCATTTTCTTCCTGATTTAAGGGTGAAAGCACTCACTGTTTCACTGTTTGTTGTGATGTTACCTGTAGGTTTTTCAAGGATGCCCTTTGTAGGTTGAGGAGGTTATGTTTCTAGTTGGCTGAGAGTTTTTAACTAGAGTGGGTGTTGAATTTTGTTAAATAATTTTTCTGCATCTTCTACATCATTTTATTCTTTTAATATGATTAATTACATAGACTGATTTTTTTGCATGTTAAAATAACCTTGCATTCCTGGGGTAAAACCCTCTTGATCATAATGTATTATTCTTTTTGTATGTTGCTAGATTTGATATGCTAATATTTTGATAAGGGCTTTTGCAAGCACATTCTTCATGAGGGTGTAAATCATGATTAGACAAAATTGCAGATCTGTATGTGGAAATGCAAAATATTTTATAGCTGGTGGTTGCTTGCTGCTGCTCCTTGAAACAGACAAGTGCCCTGTGTTAGGATGATGGGGAATTCAAAGATAAATTTGCACAGTATATCTCTAGGCATGCTGTTGGAGACAGCTGGTTCTTTTTAATACAACCACTCTATTGAAATAGAGTTTCTGGTGTTGTAGTTACAAAACAAATATTATGAGTTCTGATTAAGTTACTAATTTTATTTATTTATTTATTTATTTTTATTTTAGAAAGAGCACGTGTGTGAGCAGGGAGGGGGCAGAGAGAGAGGGCAAGAATCAGACTCTGCTTATTAGCATGGAGTCTGATGTGGGGCTTGATCTCAAGTACCTGAGATGACCTGAGTTGAAACCAAGGGTCAGACTCTTAACCAACTGAGCCACCCAGGTACCACGATTTATTTCTTTATTTTAAAAAGATTTTATTTATTTATTTGAGAGAGAGCAAGCAAGCATTCGAGCAAGCGGAAGGGAGAGGGAGAGGGAGAGATAATCTGAAGCAGACTGTGCGCTGAGCACAGAGCCCGATGCGGGCTCAGTCCCATGACCTTGAGATCATGACCTGAGCTGAAACCCAGAGTTGGATGCTCAACTGACTGAACCTTGTTTTATTTAATAATAGTTGGGTTTTTTTTTTTTAAGATTTATTTATTTATTTATTCGACAGAGATAGAGACAGCCAGCGAGAGAGGGAACACAAGCAGGGGGAGTGGGGGAGAGGAAGAAGTAGGCTCATAGCGGAGGAGCCTGATGTGGGGCTTGATCCCATAACACCGGGATCATGTCCTGAGCCGAAGGCAGACGCTTAACCGCTGTGCCACCCAGGCGCCCCAATAATAGTTGGCTTTTAATCCTACTGGCTCTGCCTTATGGTTCATTATTAATACATATCACATTCTCTAGGAACAGTATGACATATGGTTTTGTTTATGTTATTAATAAGTATTACATCGTGGGGATGCCTGGGTGGCTCGGTTGGTTAAGCATATGACTTTGGCTTAAGTAATGATCTCAGTCATCGGACTTTGGCTTAGGTAATGATCTCAGTCATCGGACTGAGCCCTATGTGGGACTCTGCAATCAGCTGGGAGTCTGCTTGTCCCTCTCCCTCTGCCTCTCCCCCTGCTCATGCTCTGTCTTTCTCTCAAACAAATAAATAAAATCTTTATTTTTTAAAAAGAGCACAAGCAGGGGGAGCAGCAGGCAGAGGGAGAAGCAGGCTCCCCGCTGAGCAAGGAGCCCAATGAGGGACTCATCCTATGACCCTGGGACTATGACCTGAGCTGAAGGCAGATGCCTGACGACTGAGCCACCCAGGTGTCCCAATAAATAAAATCTTTAAAAAAAAAATAAGTGTTACATTGTGATTTACACTAAAATTACACCCAAAAATGAGTTGAAATCAGTGCTTTTTTTTGTTTTGGATTCTTAAGATGGAAACACCTTCCAAAAGCATTGGTGGTTTTGCTTTTCTTAAAGACCAAATTAATCAAGACAGTTGTAAGAAGAGAATGTTAGACATTTAAGAGGATTAGAATGTTTGTTTTTGGTAATTTTTGTTGTTATCAAATCATCATTTATCATTTAAAAAAAAAACGCAGTAGGGGCGCCTGGGTGGCTCAATTGGTTACGTGTCTGCTTTTGGCTCAGGTCATGATCCCAGGTTCGTGGGATGGAGCCCCGCATCGGGCTCTCTGCTCAGTGGGGAGCCTGCTTCTCCCTCTCCCTGCCACTCTGCCTATTTCTGCGTGCGTGCTCTGTCAAAAAAAAAAAAAAAAAAAAAAAAA